>NC_091360.1:23714572-23792072 GCF_038502225.1 Cherax quadricarinatus | reverse complement strand
CAGCCCACAGCAGAGCCCAGGGAAAGCCGAGAAGGAAAAATGACAGGCCACAGAGCCCAAGTACAATAGATAGTGAAACTGAAGAAAAGAAAGCTGCAGTGGAGGAAATTAAATTGAATGAGTGGATACACAAGGATATGCAGTGGGAGAACGAAAGGGAGAGGTCAGTCTTTGTGTATGGGCTCCAGGAAGTTGAAGGGGAAACATATGAAGCAAGAAAACAAGGGAAAAAAAAAGCAATTGAAAGCATCATAAAAGCAATAAGAGAAGACATGACCCAGCTGGAAAATTTTCGGAGAATAGGGGGGTTTGCAAGAAGAAGAACCCGGCCAATGAAAGTGACTTTCAAGGCAGAATCGACTCGGAACAGGATCGTGCAGGAGAAAGCAAGATTAAGGGACATGCCGGCTTACAGGAAGGTGTATCTCGACCGCGACAGATCACAAGAAAAAAGGCAGAAACTGAGAGAGATGGTACAAAGGCAAGAGGAGGAAAGAGAGGGGATGGAGGAGACAGACAGGAGATCCCAGACCCAGGAAGATCAAATACAGCCTCCCTCACAACCTCCTATTGAAGCCCCCCAACCAGGTCAACCCCAGTGCAACCAAACACACTAAACCAAAACACCCATGCCATATCCAATGCCCCCACCCACTGCATTACAAACTCCACCCCCACATCAACCACCCATAGTTCCTTATCAGGTCTCCCACTTCCTCAACCCCAATATACCTCCCAGACCACAGTCTTAGAAAAGAAGTTGAAGGTGTGGTATACAAATGCAGATGGAATAACAAATAAGTGTGAGGAGTGGCATGAAAGAATCAAGGAGACATCCCCAGACATAATAGCACTCACAGAAACAAAACTCACCAGCATAGTAACAGATGCAATCTTCCCGTCCGGATATCAAATCCTCAGGAAAGACAGAGGGAGGAGAGGGGGAGGAGGAATTGCATTGCTCATTAAAAACCAGTGGGGTTTTGAGAAAATGGAAGGAATGGATGGCACGGGTGAAAGGGACTACTTAGTAGGAACAATCCAATCTGAGGGACCTAAGGTGATAATTGCAGTAATGTACAACCCACCACAGAACTGCAGGAGGCCAAGAGAATACGATGAGAGCAACAGAGCAATGGTCGACACACTAGCCGAGGTGGCCAGAAGAGCACACATGAGGGGAGCAAAGTTACTAGTTATGGGTAATTTCAATCACAAGGAGATTGACTGGGAAAACCTGGAGCCCCATGGTGGTCCTGAAACATGGAGAGCCAAGATGATGGATGTGGTACTGGAACACCTCATGCATCAACATGTTAGAAACACTACCAGAAAGAGTGGGGAGGATGAACCAGCAAGACTGGACCTTGTGTTCACCCAGAGCAGTTCAGACATTGAGGACATCACATATGAGAAGCACCCCTAGGAGCTAGTGACCACGTGGTTCTGTGCTTTGAATACTTAGTAGAGTTACAAGTGGAAAGGGTAACAGGAGTTGAATGGGAAAAGCCAGACTATAAATGGGGGGACTATATTGGTTTGAGGAACTTCCTGCAAGAGGCTCAGTGGGACAGAGAACTGGTAGGAAAGTCGGTAAACGAAATGATGGAATACGTAACAACAAAATGCAAGGAGGCAGAGGAAAGGTTTATTCCCAAGGGCAACAGAAATAATGGGAAGACCAGGACGAGCCCCTGATTTATGCAATGGTGTAAAGAGGCAAAAATTAAGTGCAATAGAGAATAGAAAAAGTACAAAAGGCAAAGAACACGGGAAAATAAGGAGATTAGTCGAAGAGCCAGGAACGAATATGCACAGGTAAGGAGGGAGGCCCAGCGACAGTGTGAAAATAACATAGCATCGAAAGTCAAGTCTGGCCCAAAACTGCTGTACAGCCACATTAGGAGGAAGACAACAGTCAAAGACCAGGTGATCAGGCTGAGGAAAGAAGGTGGGGAACTTGCAAGAATGATCATGAGGTATGTGAGGAGCTCAGCATGAGATTTAACCCCTTGACTGTCGCAACCCCAAATCCTGAGGTGTCTCCTGGTGTTGCAAAATTTCAGAAAAAAACAAAAAAAATTTCTTATGAAATGATAGAGAATCTTTTCCCGATTGTAATGACACACACACAAAAAAAAAAAAAAAATTGATAGAAAACTGATGGAATTACGCTCTCGTGAAGTTAGTGATCTTGGCGATATTTACAAATTGGCGATTTCGCCCACTTTGAGCCCTATTTTCGGCTAATTCCATTGTTCCAGTCGACCACTCATAGCTATTTCTTCAGAACTCTGTTTTTTCTATCGATTGAGTACAAGAAACTGCCCATTTACCGATTTCAACTACCCAATAACATGGTCAGAATTTTGCAATTTGACCAATTTCACGAAGATTAAAAAATATGACAATTTCAAAATAAGGTCCAGAATGAACAATGCAGATATTCCTGGCTCTAAAATAACATTTTCTTTGTTCATCAGTCACGTCTCCAGGCCTCTGATATTACTCTTGCTTTCTATTTTGAATTTTTTCAAACAAAAAATAGAAGATTTACTGTTATGCAGACTACTGCAATACTGTAATAATTGTACAAATAATGTCAACCCATTCATGACTGCATATTAGAATGGCTACTTGGACATTAATTGGACAATGACATCATTTGTTTACTTTTGAACATAGGCAAAAATTAAACATTTCCCCTACTTTGAGCTCCATTTCCAGGTTCTTTTTATAGTAAAATCAATCATCACATCTATTTCTATAATATGTTTTCCATTCTATCAAATGAGACCAAGAAAACGAGAATACAATCATAAATACGAAAATAGACAACAAAGTGGGCATTTTAACCCTTTCAGGGTCAACAGGCCCTCTCAGAGACTTGTTCTCAGGGTCGCCCAAATTAAAAAAAAAAATTTTTTTTCTTACGAAAAGATAGAGAATCTTTTCCCGATCATAATGACACCAAAAGCATGAAATTTGATGGAAAACTTACGGAATTATGCCCTCACGAAGTTAGCGGTCTCGACGATGATTACGCATTGGTGATTTTGCCCACTTTGAGCCTTATTTTCGGCGAATTCCACTGTACTAGTTGACAAAAATCATGAATATTTTGCTAGAACTCCATTTTTTCTATCGAATGAGTACAAGAAACCACCCATTTACCGATTTCAACTATCCAATACAGTGGTCAGAATTTAGCAATTTTGCCAATTTCACACAAATTTCAAAAGATGCCAATTTCCAAATAGGGTCCAAAATAAACAAGAAAGACATTCCTGGCACTAAAATGACATTTCCTCTGTTCATTAGTCACGTCCCAACGCCCCTCTTACATTCTTTTGCTTTCCACTTTGAATTTTTATTCTCACACAAAATAAAAGATTTACTGTTATGCAGACTACTGTATTAGTGTAAAAAATGGTATAAATAATATCGGCGCACTTGTGAAAGAATATTAGACTCGCCATTTGACGTGTATTGGATGCTCAGCATGTTTTGTTTACTTTTGAACTTTGGTAAAAATCGAACATTTCTGCTACTTTGAGCTCAATTTCAAGGTACTTTTCATTGTAAAATCAGTCAAAATCACCTCAATTTCTGTAATAAGTCTTCCATTCTATAGAATGAGACCAGGAAAACTAGAATACAACAATAAATACCATACAAAAATACAGTGCAAAGTCGCTGTTTTATTCCAAAAACACGGTCAAAGTTTTTTTTTTCTCATTACACAGTGTGTGCTGCAGGATTTTTTTTATACTGCGCACACTGACCACATAGACCCATTCTTTCATATGTAGGCCTACCAGCTTCCTCTCACTAGATTTGAGGGCGCTAGAATTTAGGCGTACTAGTACGTCAAAAACCCTGGTGCGTAAGCTGTACTAGTACGGCCGAAACCCTGAAAGGGTTAATTTAAAAAAATGGTCAGTTTTTTTTTTTCTCAGTATGCACTGCGTGCTCCAGGATTTTTTTATATGGTGCACACTGACCACATAGACCCATTCTCTCATATGTGGGCCTACCAGCTTTCTCCTGGTTGATTTGAAGCCTCTAGAATTTATGTGTATATATACGTCAGACACGGTACCTCGTAAGACGTATATATACGACCGAAACAGTCAAAAGGTTAAGGAAGTATTTACAATAGAGACAGGAATGGCTCTGAGAAGACAGCACAGAGGGGAACACCAACAGGGAATATACCAACAGGCGCTGGATGACATACAAACAACGGAGGAGGAGGTGCAGAAACTGCTAAGTGACCTCGATACCTCGAAGGTGAGGGGTCCGGACTACATCTCCCCGTGGGTCCTTAGAGAAGGAGCAGAGACGCTGTGCGTGCCACTAACCACAATCTTCAATACATCCCTTGAAACTGGGCAACTACCTGAGGTATGGAAGATGGCATATGTAGTCCCTGTTTTTAAGAAAGGAGACAGAAATGAGGCACTAAACTACAGACCAGTGTCTCTGACGTGTATAGTATGCAAAGTCATGGAGAAGATTATCAGGAGAGTGGTGGAACACCTGGAACGGAACAAGATTATAAACAACAACCAGCACGGATTCATGGAAGGGAAATCCTGTGTCACAAACCTTCTGGAGGTAACAGAAGTAAGACAAGAGAGAGGGGTGTGTTGATTGCATTTTCCTGGACTGCAGGAAGGCCTTCGACATAGTTCCTCACAAGAGATTAGTGCAGAAGCTGGAGGATCAGGTGCGTATAACAGGAAGGGCACTGCAATGGATCAGAGAATACCTGACAGGGAGGCAACAACGAGTCATGGTACTTGATGAGGTATCACAGTAGGAGCCTGTGACAAGCAGGGTCCCACAGGGGTCAATCCTAGGACCAGTGCTATTTTTCATATATGTAAATGACACGATGGAAGGGCTAGACTCTGAAGTCCCCTCAAGGAAGGTTCCTTGATGTTGGTGAGGGGCTCTTGATTTAGGGAATTGGATCTGTGCTCCAGTTCCCCGAATTAAGCCTGAATGCCTTCCACATCCCCCCCCCCCCAGGCGCTGTATAATCCTCCGGGTTTAGCGCTTCCCCCTTGATTATTATAATAATAATACTCTGAAGTGTCCCTGTTCGCAGATGATGTGGAGCTAATGAGAAGGATTAACCCTTTCAGGGTCCAAGGCCCAAATCTGGAGTCACGCACCAGTGTCCAAGAATTTTCAAAAAAAAAATTTGTTATTTTTTCTTATGAAATCGTAGAGAATCTTTTTGTGAAGGTAATAAAACAAAAAGTACGAAATTTGGTGGAAAATTGACGAAATTATGCTCTCGCGAATTTTGATGTGTCAGCGATATTTACGAATCGGCGATTTTGCCGACTTTGACTCCCATTTTAGGCCAATTACATTATTCCAATCAACCAAATTCTTAGCTATTTCACTAGTATTACTTCTATTCTATCGATTGAGCACAAGAAATCGCCAAGTCAACTGTTTCAACTACAAAATAAAGTGATCGGAAATTGTTAATTTGGCCAATTTAACACAAAGTTCAAAATATTCCAATTTCAAAATAGGGTCCAGGATAAACAATGTAGGCATTCCTGGCACTAAACTAACATTTCCTCTGTTCATTAGTCATGTTTTGAGGCTTTACAAATAAATTCCATTTTGATTTTTTATTCACATAATGAATTTTTATTCACACCAAAAAATAGAAGATTTACTGCTATGCAATACTGTAATAATTGTATAAATATCATCACCATATTTGTGAATGTATATTAGACCCACCAGCTGACGTGTATTAGACGTGTGAGGTCGTTTGTTTACTGTTGAATATCGGCAAAAATTTAACATTTCCGCTACTTTGAGCTCAGTTTCAAGCCATTTCCAGTGCTAAAACCAATCAAAATCATCTCTATTTCTGTAACATGTCTTACATTCTATCAAATGAGACCAAGAAATCGCAAATACAACTATAAAAAACATACGAAAAAACACTGCAAAGTTGCTGTTTTAATCGAAAAATCATGATTTCAGTTTTTTTCTCTCATTATACACAGTGTGCTGCAGGATCTGTTTTATGTGGTGCACACATACCACATAGATGTATTCTCTCATATCTAGGCCCAAATGTACCACTCACAGTTTATCAGAGTGAGCTGAGCTCATGGCGTAGATCTACGGTTTGGACACTCACCATAAAGCCGTAGATCTACGGGACGGACCCTGAAAGGGTTAAATCGGATGAGGACTACAAAGAGACCTGGACAGGCTGGACACGTGGTCCAGCAACTGGCTTCTCAAATTCAACCCTGCCAAATGCAAAGTCATGAAGATTGAGGAAGGGCAAAGAAGACCGTAGACAGAGTATAGGCTAGGTGGACAAAGGCTGCGAACCTCATTCAAGTAAAAAGATCTTGGGGTGACCAGAGAAAGCGCAAAGGTTTGCAGCAAGACTAGTCCCAGAGTTAAGGGGTTTGTCCTACGAAGAAAGGTTGAGGGATATCGGCCTGACGACACTGGAGGACAGTAGGGTCAGGGGAGACATGATAACGACGTATAAAATACTGCGCAGAATAGACAAGGTGGACAAAGACGAGATGTTCCAGAGATGGGATACAAAAACAAGAGGTGACAATTGGAAGTTGAAGACTCAGACGAATCAAAGGGATGTTAGGAAGTATTTCTTCAGTCATAGAGTAGTTAGGCAGTGGAATAGCCTAAAAAGTGATGTAGTGGAGGCAGGAACCATACATAGTTTTAAGACAAGGTTTCACAAAGCTCGTGGAGCAGGGAGAGAGAGGACCTAGTAGCAGTCAGTGAAGAGGCAGGGCCAGGATCTATGACTCGACCTCTGCAACCACAAATAGGCGAGTACACAGAGAGAGAGAGAGAGAGAGAGAGAGAGAGAGTTAGAGGGGGGGATGGGGGGGAAGGAAGGATCTTGGGGTGAGTATAACACTGAGCACATCTCCTGAGGTCCACATCACCCAAATAACTGCTGCAGCATACGGGAGCCTGGCAAACCTAAGAACAGCATTCTGACATCTTAATAATCATTCATTACCCTGTACACTGTATGTTAGGCCCATATTGGAGTATGCAGTGCCAATTTGTTCCCCACACCTAGCCAAGCATGTAAGGAAACTAGAGAAAGTGCAAAGGATTGCAACAAGACTAGTCCTGGAGCTATGTCCTACAAAGAGTGGTTAAGGGAAATTGACCTGATGGCACTGGAAGACAGGAGAGAGAGGGGGGATTTGATAACGACACATAAAATACTTGGAGTAATCGACAAGGTGGCTAGAGACAGGATGTTCCATTGATGGGACACAGCAACAAGGGGTCACAGTTGGAAGTTGAAGACTCAGATGTATCGAAGGGATGTTATGAAGTATTTCTTCAGTCACAGAGTTGTCAGGAAGTGGAATAGTCTGGGAAGTAATGTAGTGGAGGCAGGATCCATTATTATGAGTTATTATGGGTTAATTGGTGGTTCTTGGTAACGGGGAGTAATGATAAGGCTTTGGAGGCTTCTTATTTTATTGTCAATGTCGTGGGGTACACAGGCAGTGTGTTACGTGCCCATGGCCTGGGAGGGCCATGCCCATGAGGGAGAGAGGACTAGACCTGTTGTCTGAGTGAAGGCCGCTGAGAGAGTGAGAGAGAGGGGCAGGTCTGGGCATACTGAAGTGGCATAGGCCTATAGGTGGCAGCACAAGCAAGGTGCAAAATATGAACTCAGCTGGCAGACAGCATAGGCTGTCTGTGCAGACAGTACAGGCTGTCTACACCATACATAGCTTTAAGAAGAGGTATGATAAAGCTCATGGAGTGGGAAGAGTGACCGAGTAGAGGCCAGAGAACAGGTGGGGCAAGGAGCTGTGACTCGACGCCTGCAACCACAACTAGGTGAGTACAACTAGGCGAGTACACACACACACGCACGCACGCACGCATGCATGCCCAACACACACACACACACACTGTTATTTCTTTTAACCCTTTGACTGTCGCAACCCCCAATCCTGAGGTGTCTCCTGGTGTTGCAAAATTTAAAAAAAAAAAAAAAAAAAATTTCTTATGAAATGATAGAGAATATTTTCCCGATTGTAATGACACAAAAAAAAACGAAATTTGATGGAAAACTGACAGAATTATGCTCTCGCGAAGTTAGCGACCTCGGCGCTGTTTACAAATCGGTGATTTTGCCCACTTTGAGCCCTATTTTCGGCTAATTCCATTGTTCCAGTTGCCCAAACTCATAGTTATTTCTTTAGAACTCCATTTTTTCTATCGATTGAGTACAAGAAACTGCCCATTTACCAATTTCAACTACCTAATAATGTGGTCAGAAATTTGCAATTTGGCCAATTTCACGAAAACTAAAAAATATGACAATTTCCAGGCCCCTCTGATATTACTCTTGCTTTCTATTTTGAATTTTTATTCAAACAAAAAATAGAAGACTTACTATTATGCAGATTACTGCATTACTGTAATAATTGTATAAATAACATCAACCCATTCGTGACTGCATATTAGAATGGCTAGTTGGACATTTATTAGACAATGGCATCATTTGTTTACTTTTGAACATTGGCAAAAATCAAACATTTCCCCTACTTTGAGCTCCATTTCTAGGTTCTTTTTATAGTAAAATCAATCAAAATCACCTCTATTTCTATAATATGTTTTCCATTCTATCAAATGAGACCAAGAAAACGAGAATACAACCATAAATACTATATGAAAATAGTCCACAAAGTCGGCATTTTAATTAAAAAAAATGGTCGGAGTTTTTTTTTCTCATTATGCACTGCGTGCGCCAGGATTTTTTTTATATGGTGCACACTGACCACACAGACCCATTCTCTCACATGTGGGCCTACCAGCTTTCTCCTGCTTGATTTGAAGCCGTTAGAATTTATGAGTATATATATGTCAAACACGGTACCTCGTAAGACGTATATATACGGCCGCGACAGTCAAAGGGTTAAATATTACATTCTGTTACACAAAAAATTGCAACAGCACATTGACAACACAACAAAAAAAATGCTGGTCTGGCATCAACATAATGATGGAGTGCACTGAAACTGGCCACACTACTTCAGCAAGGAGTGTGTTATGCAGTGTGATCTATGCTACTGCCATACTTCACTCAGGAAACGCTTGAAACTTTGAGTCTGGGAACTTTTTGATAGAACTTCGTGTATGCATTTTAGTCCTGGAGGTTCAACTGCAATTTTGCCACCTCTTCCTTCTCAGTTTGTAACTATGGTCAGTTTTCTATATTGATGATATTCCAGAACCTTCCATGTCAAGTCTTTGGGATACTTTATGTACTGAGTCCCTCTTTAGTGGGTGGAGACCCAATAGTAACAACAGGATAAACCAGCACAGGTCTTCTTTCTCTTTTCAGGTATAACTAGGGGAAATAAGATCTATATTGTTTTATCCAGTTTTTATTTAGTATAATACTAAACTACTTGATTTGCTTAGTAAATTAAATAAGTGATAAAAAACCACCTTATTTCTAGGTGGGACATGAACAATACAGGTATACCTCTCCTTTAATAATACTTATATATAAAGACACTATAGTTTCATAATCAACAAACACAATATATCACTGGGATTTCTGACACAGTGAATGAAGTACAGTATAAAGTTCCTTTACTCCCTCATTAATCAGTTATATACACAAATTCACTTCAGTTGGAACTAGTTAGAGACTATCATAAGACTTAAGCAGGTTATTTATTATTTATTATCACACTGGCCGATTCCCACCAAGGCAGGGTGGCCCGAAAAAGAAAAACTTTCACCATCATTCACTCCATCACTGTCTTGCCAGAAGGGTGCTCTACACTACAGTTTTTAAACTGCAACATTAACACCCCTCCTTCAGAGTGCAGGCACTGTACTTCCCATCTCCAGGACTCGAGTCCGGCCTTCCGGTTTCCCTGAATCCCTTCATAAATGTTACTTTGCTCACACTCCAACAGCATGTCAAGTATTAAAAACCATTTGTCTCCATTCACTCCTATCAAACACGCTCACGCATGCCTGCTGGAAGTCCAAGCCCCTCGCACACAAAACCTCCTTTACCCCCTCCCTCCAACCTTTCCTAGGCCGACCGGGAGGGGGTAAAGGAGGTTTTGTGTGCGAGGGGCTTGGACTTCCAGCAGGCATGCGTGAGCGTGTTTGATAGGAGTGAATGGAGACAAATGGTTTTTAATACTTGACATGCTGTTGGAGTGTGAGCAAAGTAACATTTATGAAGGGATTCAGGGAAACCGGAAGGCCGGACTCGAGTCCTGGAGATGGGAAGTACAGTGCCTGCACTGTATAGCGGGTATAGAACACAAACTGAGTCTTTCGGCTAAATTGCTTCAGAGTGTGCATAACTACACAGCCGTAGTCCACCAAGTAGTATTTCCAACAGACGTAATTCAGCATTCTCTCGCTCAGACTGAGAGATCCCGGTCCAAAGGTTCTCCTTTGGAGATTATAAGAGAGCTCCGTAGCTGGGTGTTTTCTCAACCAGAAGTGAGAATGAACTACCAGGAGTAAAATAACCTTGCTCGACATCACCTTCGAATGAGCAAGAGTTTTTCGAGGCACAAACAACCACAAGGTAATTTAGCATAAGAATACTAAACACTGCAGGTTTATAAAACATCCTACCAGACAACATAATTAATTCATGGCCGGATAATAATATAAAGCAAAGCATCTTTATTTAAGCTACTAATAAAGATACCAATAATGTAAGTGAAAAGCCGAAATTACATATTAATCAAATGGCCCTTCTTAAATTGTGAACAAAGGGTATAACATACTTTCATAATCTTATATATGAATATTACATTCTTTTTTTCACTTACGAGTTAGTAAGGAAAATATTTAGCCTTTTCTTAAAAAGTACATTTTTAGTTTTCAGTATTGCAACATGAAGAACCTATTCTGCTTGTCAGTGTTTATCCTCCAGTGTTTTAGTTCCTAACATTTGACGCTGAGGTCAGTGATCACTTGTGGTCATACCTGTCCTAAGCTGTCTGGGTTTAGCGTAGGGTGTTACCTAGCACCATGGCTTGTTGTAGTGTTTTAGAATTTCAGGTTAAAGTGTTGAGGAGGAAAATAGTGTTTCAGGAGGAAAATAGGAGGCTGAAGCTTCATCTAAATGGGCTTGGGAGTGAGTGTGAGATGGTTGTAGCTGGTGAGGAGGAAAAAATTACCAGTAGTGATTTGGAGAGTGGCAGCTGCTTTAAGTGGCAAGTGCTTCACAATTCAGGAAGAAGGATGATGACGAAGGTTAATAGAGAAGATGTGAAGGTAGGAAATCGATTCTCTGTTCTCCAGGATGAGTGTACTTCAGTGGTTAGCGAGATTAAAGGTACCACTGACTCACCTGCTTATAAAGGTAAGAATATTCTGATTGTGGGAGATTCTCAGGTAAGATATATGGACCGTGCTTTTTGTAATAGAGATAGAAAAGTCAGATAGAGGGTGTGTGTCCTAGGGGCTGGTGTTGGTGACATAGTCAGCAGGTTGGATAATATTATGTCAGGCAATGGGAACAAGTCCATTATCTGTTTTAGTACTGGTGGAAATGACATTGGGAATGGCAGGAGACTGGAGCTGCTGGATAAGTATAGGTCAGCCATAGATGTAGTCAGGTCTAAGGGAGGGATCCCAATCATATGTAGCATCTTGCCTAGAAGGGGAGTGGGCAATGAATGGATGTCTAGGGCAATTGGTATAAATTGCTGGCTAGACAGGTACTGCGAGGAACTTGCAATCCCATTCATTGATAACTGGGACATAATCTGTGGCAGACATGATATGTATGCAAGGGATGGGGTTCATCTCTCTGGGGCTGGAGTGGTTGCATTAGCCAATTCGATTGAGGGGGTTATTGGTGACATGTCTAGGACTTGAACCCATTCACTGTCACAACCCCAAATCCTGAGGTGTCTCCTGGTGTCACAAAATTTAAAAAAAAAATTATTTTTTCTTATGAAATGATAGAGAATCTTTTCCTGATTGTAATGACACCAAAAGAACAAAATTTGATGGAAAACTGACAGAATTACGCTCTCGCGAAGTTAGCGACCTCGGCGATATTTATGAATCAGCGGTTTTGCCCACTTTGAGCCCTATTTTCGGCTAATTCCATTGTTCCAGTTAACCAAACTCATAGCTATTTCTTTAGAACTCCATTTTTTCCATCGATTGAGTACAAGAAACTGCCCATTTACCAATTTCAACTACCCAATAACGTGGTCAGAAATTTGCAGTTTGGCCAATTTCATGAAAATTAAAAAAATATGACAATTTCAAAATAGGATCCAGAATGAACAATGCAGACATTCCTGGCTCTAAAATAACATTTTCTTTGTTCATCAGTCACGTCTCCAGGCCTCTGATATTACTCTTGCTTTCTATTTTGAATTTTTATTCAAACAAAACGTAGAAGATTTATTGTTATGCAGACTACTGCAATATTGTAATAATTGTATAAATAATGTCAACCCATTCATGACTGCATATAAGAATGGCTATTTGGACATTTATTGGAAAATGACATCATTTGTTTACTTTTGAACATTGGCAAAAATCAAACATTTCCCCTACTTTGAGCTTCATTTCAAGATTCTTTTCATAGTAAAACCAATCAAAATCACCTCTATTTCTATAATGTGTTTTCCATTCTATCAAATGAGACCAAGAAAACGAGAATACATCCATAAATACTATACGAAAATAGACCACAAGTTCGGCATTTTAATTTAAAAAAAATGGTTGGAGTTTTTTTTTTTTCATTATGCACTGTGTGCTGCAGGATTTTTTTTTTATTTGGTGCACACTGACCATACAGACCCATTCTCTCGCATGTGGGCCTACCATCTTTCTCCTGCTTGATTTGAAGCCGCTAGAATTTATGAGTAGTGTATATATACGTCAAAAACGGTGGCTCGTAAGACGTATATATATGACCAAAACAGTCAAAGGGTTAAACTCATAGATTATAGAGGTATGAGTGTCTGTGGGAAACAGTCAGGCTGCAGTACTAGGATTGAAAACAGCAGATATAACCAGGATACCTCAGGGATATGTTTAAAAGACAATACATATTCAAAATAAAGTTGCTAGTAAAGGCAAAGGAATTGATCAACAAACAAAGAGAGATAGTAGAGGGCAACAAGTGACTAGCTCCCTTAAGGTTTACTATACAAATAGTAGGAGTCTAAGAAATAAGATAGATGAGCTAAGATTACAGTACCTGCAAATACAGGTAATATAGATATTATTGGTATAACAGAGACCTGGTTCAACTTGAAAGATAGAGAAATGACTTCTGAATGCAACATACAGGGTTATAAACTATTCCATACTGATAGGGTCAACAGGAAGGTGGTGGTGTGGCAATGTATGTCAGAGATAATTTAAATTGTTAGACAATATATAAGTTTAGAAACATCGGACACAGAATCTGTTTGGCTATGGGACAAAATTCATAAGGCATCCAGATATGAAAATGTTGTGTTAATTGGAGATTTTAACTTTAGACAAATTTATTGGAACAATGTGACAGGAAATCTTGAGTCTAGTGACTTTCTTGATACAGTTCAGGATTGCTTTTTAAAACAGTTTGTGACAGAACCAACTAGAGGAAACAATCTGCTTGACTTGGTTCTTACCAACAAAGAATCACTAGTTAATAATCTTGAGGTTAACCCTTTCAGGGTCCGTGCCGTAGATCTACGGCTTTATGTTTAGGGTCCAAACCATAGATCTACACCATGAGCTCAGTTTACTCTGATAAGCTGTGAGTGGTAAATTTGGGCCTAGATATGAGAGAATACATCTTTGTGGTATGTGTGCACCACATAAAACAAATCCTGCAGCACACAAGGCATAATGAGAGAAAAAAAAACTTAGACCGTGATTTTCGATTAAAACAGCGACTTTGCAGTGTTTTTTCGTATGTTTTTATAGTTGTATTTACGATTTCTTGGTCTCATTTGATAGAATGGAAGATATATTACAGAAGTAGAGATGATTTTGATTGGTTTTAGCACTGGAAATGGCTTGAAACTGAGCTCAAAATAGTGGAAATGTTAAATTTTTGCCGATGTTCAAGAGTAAACAAACGACCTCGCATGTCTAATACACACCAGCTGGTGGGTCTAATATACATTCACAAATGTGGTGATGATATTTATACAATTATTACAATATTGCATAACAGTAAATCTTCTATTTTTTGGTTTGAATAAAAATTCTTTGTAAATAAAAAATCAAAATGGAATTCATTTGTAAAGCCTGAAAACATAACTAATGAACAGAGGAAATGTTATTTTAGTGCCAGGAATGTCTGCATTGTGTATTCTGGACACTATTTTGAAATCGGAATATTTTGAACTTTGTGTTAAATTGGACAAATTACCAATTTCCGATCACTTTATTTTGTAGTTGAAACAGTTGCCTTGGCAATTTCTTGCACTCAGTTGATAGAATAGAAGTAATACTAGTGAAATAGATAAGAATTTGGTCGACTGGAATAATGTAATTGGCCTAAAATGGGAGCCAAAGTCGGCAAAATCGCCGATTCGTAAATATCGCTTACACATTAAAATTAGCGACAGCATAATTTCGTCAATTAAACATCAACTTTCATACTTTTTGTTTTATTACCTTCAGAAAAAGATTCTCTACCATTTCATAAGAAAAAATAAAAAATTTTTTTTTTTGAAAATTCTTGGACCCTGGTGTGCACTTTGAAATTGGACCTCTGGACCCTGAAAGGGTTAATGATGAGCTTGGGGAAAGCGATCACAAATCACTTAGTTTCAATATATCATGGAGTTACCTGGATAACTGCAGTCCAATCTCTGTCCCAGACTTTCGCTTGGTCGATTTCATGGGACTGAAAAATTACCTGGGTGGGCTAAATTGGGATATCCTGACTAAGGGTCAGGTAGGTGATCTTGGTTGCCAATATGACATTTTTCAGAGCATAGTTCTAGCTGCCCAGACTGCCTTTGTTCTGAGTAGGGAAATAAGATCTAACAAAACTGATCCCAAATGGATGAACAATAGATTAAAACATCTCATTGGTCAAAAGACAGGCATATATAGGTGTATCAAAAGAGGGGAGGGGCAGTTAAGAAATCAATATATTCAATTAAAGAGAGAAATAAGAAAAAAGGAACAAGAAAAGCAAAAAGGGATTATGAGGCAAAGGTCGCAAGAGATTTAAAGACTAACCCAGAAGGGTTCTTTCAGGTATACAGAAGTAAGATTAGGGACAAGATAGGTCCACTTAAGAGTAACTCAGGTCAGATCACTGATAGTGATAAGGATATGTGTGAAATTTTCAATACTTACTTCCTCTCAGTTTTTACCCAGGAAAATACTAGCAAAATTCCAGAAATAATAGATTATGTAGAACAGGACAATAATAAACTATGCACGATTGCGGTAACTAGGGGTATGGTTCTCAGACAAATAGAGAAATTAAAACCTAACAAATCCCCAGGCCCTGCTGAACTGCTTGCAAGGGTGTTAAAGGAATGTAAAGAGGAACTTAGCATACTTCTGGCAAATCTTTTCAACATATCACTACAAACTGGCATAGTGCCTGATAAATGGAAAATGGCAAATGTAATGCCTATTTACAAAGCAGGTGACAGGTCCTTAGCTTCGAACTATAGACCAATAAGCCTTACCTCCATAGTGGGAAAATTTATGGAATCAATAATTGAAGAAGCAAGTCATAGCCATCTCGAAAGGCATTAATTAATTAATGAATCTCAGCACAGTTTTACAAAGGGGCATTCCTGTCTTACGAATTTACTAACTTTCTTCACTAAGGTATTTGAGGAGGTAGATCATGGTATTGAATATGATATTGTGTATATGGACTTCAGTAAGGCTTTCGATAGAGTTCCACGTCAGAGGCTATTGAGGAAACTTACGGCACATGGAATAGGAGGAGAAATTTTTTCCTGGGTTGAGGCATGGTTGACGAATAGGCAGCAGAGAGTTTGCATAAATGGGGAGAAATCAGAATGGGGGCACGTCAGTGTTGGGCCCGTTGTTGTTCACAAACTACATAAACGACATAGATGAGGGAATAAGTAGTGACATAAGTAAATTTGCTGATGACACCAAAATATGCCATCCAATTCATTCTAATGAGGACATTAGAGCACTCCAGGATGATTTGAATAGTGTGATGCAGTGGTTGGAGAAGTGGCAGATGAAGTTTAATATAGACAAATGCAAAGCTCTAAATGTTGGACAGGAAAATAATCATGCCACATATAAACTAAATAATGTAGATCTTAATATTACAGATTGCGAAGAGGATTTAGGAGCTCTGGTTAGCAGTAATCTAAAACCAAGACAACAGTGCATTAGTGTTTGCAATAAAGCTAACAGAATCCTTGGCTTCATAGCAAGAAGTATAAATAATAGAAGTCCTCAGGTTGTTCTTCAACTCTGTATATCTTTGGTTAGGCCTCATTTAGATTATGCTGCATAGTTTTGGTCACCGTATTACAGAATGGATATAAATGCACTGGAAAACATACAAAGGAGGATGACAAAGTTGATCCCATGTATCAGACTGAGGGCCCTGAATCTGCACTCTCTAGAAAGGCATAGAATTAGGGGGGATATGATTGAGGTGTATACGTGTAAATGGAAAACAGGAATTAATAAAGGGGATGTAAATAGCGTGCTAAAAATATCTAACATACACAGGACTCGCAGCAGTGGCTTTAAATTGGAAAAATTCAGATTCAAGAAGGATGTAGGAAAGCACTGGTTTGGTAATAGAGTTGTGGATGAGTGGAACAAACTCCCGAGTACCGTCATAGACGCTAAGACTTTGTGTAGTTTTAAAAATAGGTTGGATAAATACCTGAGTGGGTGTGGGTGGGTGTGAGTTGAACCCGACGAACTTGTGCTACTAGGTCAGATGCAGTGCTCCTTCCTTAAGTGATGTGTCTGACCTCACTAGGTCAAGGCATTGGCTTAAGCCGGTGGGAGAATTGGAGCTGCCTCGCATAGACCAGTAGGCCTGCTGCAGTGTTCCTTCTTTATGTTCTTATGAGGGCAAATATTCTATTAGTTGGATGGATTTGTGAAGGACCTGCCTAGTATGGGCCAACAGGCCTTCTGTAGTGTTCTTCCTTTCTTTTGTTCTTATGTCTGCTTCAAATTTTTAGTGATGGTCAAGTGTCACTTGAGAAAGATGTAGCAACTACTGAGAAGGATTGCTGGCTCACTTTTGTGAAGCTGATCCTCATTTCTCCCTTTCTTTTATTTTAGTAATTAATACTTATTTCCATGGGGAAGTGGAACAGAATTCTTCCTCCACAAGCCATGTGTGTTGTAAGAGGCAACTAAAATGCCGGGAGCAAGGGGCTAGTAACCCCTTCTCCTGTATACATTACTAAATTTAAAAAGAAAGACTTGTTTTTCTTTTTAGGTCCACCATGAGGCATGGTCTCAGACTGGGCCATAGGGGTGTTGACCCCTGAAACCCTCTCCGGGTAAACTCCAGGTAAACCCTGCCTTGGTGGGATA
The DNA here is from genome assembly GCF_038502225.1 of Cherax quadricarinatus. Classification (NCBI taxonomy): domain Eukaryota; kingdom Metazoa; phylum Arthropoda; class Malacostraca; order Decapoda; family Parastacidae; genus Cherax; species Cherax quadricarinatus. Next base: position 23,774,480 of record NC_091360.1, on the reverse strand, counting down.
CGGCTGATTTGTCGAAAAAAAAATTAATACTTAACCCTTTGACTGTTTCGGTCGTATATATACAGTGGACCCTCGCCTGACGCTATTAATCCGTTCCTGAGAAATCAACGTTAGGCGAAATTATCGTTAGGTGAATTTTCCCCATAAGATATACAGGAGGGCCCCACTTATACGGCAGGTTAGGTTCCAGGCTACCGCCGTAAAGCGGAAATCGCCGTAAAGTGGAACACCCTTTTTTTCCACTTATAAATGCATACAAACACTAGATAACAAGTTTACACTAACATATATTAAGTTAGCAATAGAACCAGGCATCAAAAAACAATAAAAAGGTACAATACACACATAGTGCACTCATTACTTACCTTAAAATATTTATAGTCTTAATCTAGGGTGAGACAAGTAGTATTTATTGTAAGAAATCAAGTGTGGTATGTATTGTAATAGCCAGGCTACCTCGCCAGGCCACCCCACCCACACATACTATTCTATGATATTTAAGCATCCCAGAGCGATAAAATGTATATACAGTTCACTCATTACTTACCTTAAAATATTTGTAGTCTTAATGTAGGGTCAGGAGTAAGTAAATGAGATAAAACGAATAAATGAGAGAGAGAAAGAATGAGTACATGAGAGGTAACAGGCGCAGAGTTATGTAAACAAACCAGGCTCCCACATCTTATATTTATGTTTATTTATTCTATTGTGGGGTGTATTTATCATCTTTTTATGTTATGTATCGTGTTTATTATATAATTTTGAAAAAAATATCATGGCTGGATTAATGAAAATGTGTATATTACCGCAATATACGACATTTAATGAGACTCGGTGAGTATTGTTATTATCACCACTTGTGCAAGTCGTCTGCTCACATCTCACATTTGTTTATTTATTCTACTGTGGGGTGTATTTATCTTATTTATATGTTATGCATCGTGTTTATTATATAATTTTGAAAAAAATATCATGGATGGATTAATGAAAATGTGTATATTACCGTAATATACGACATTTAATGAGACTCGGCGAGTATTGTTATTATCACCACTTGTGCAAGTCGTCTGCTCACATCTCACATTTGTTTATTTATTCTACTGTGGGGTGTATTTATCTTATTTATATGTTATGCATCGTGTTTATTATATAATTTTGAAAAAAATATCATGGATGGATTAATGAAAATGTGTATATTACCGTAATATACGACATTTAATGAGACTCGGCGAGTATTGTTATTATCACCACTTGTGCAAGTCGTCTGCTCACATCTCACATTTATGTTTATTTATTCTACTGTGGGGTGTATTTATCTTATTTATATGTTATGCATCGTGTTTATTATATAATTTTGAAAAAAATATCATGGATGGATTAATGAAAATGTGTATATTAACGTAATATACGACATTTAAATGACTCGATGTAAGTTTATTTAGGTACAGGTATACATAAGTATAATTATCAGAGTATATATAAAATATGAAATAACTTTTAAAAACATTTGAAATTTTGGAGTTTCCAGACAAAATGGAGAGACTTAGTGCTTACTGAGCTCATGGAGAATGTAAACAAACAGGGTGGGGCACGGTGACCGTATTAGAAAGTCAGGTGGGGGGAGCCGTATAGTGAGTTTTGGTCATAATTTGAAATGTCCGTATTAGCGGAACGCCGTAAAGTGAAACGCCGTAAAGCGGGGCCTTCCTGTAATGGAAATCAAATTAATCCATTCCTGACACCCCAAAGTATGAACAAAAAAAAATTTTTACCACATGAAATATTAATTTTAATACACACAAACTGAAGAAGACATGCACAGTTACATGACACTTACCTTTATTGAAGATCTGGTGATGATTGATGGGATGGGAGGAGGGGAGAGTGTTGATGGTGTTAGTGTTTAGAAGGGAAATCCCCTTCCATTAGGGCTTGAGGTGGCAAGTCCTTTTCCGGGGTTACTTCCCTTCTTCTTTTAATGCCACTAGGACCAGCTTGTGAGTCACTGGACCTCTGTCGCACAACATATCTGTCCATAGAGGCCTGTACCTCCCGTTCCTCTATGACATTCCTAAAGTGTTTCATAACATTGTCAGTGTAGTAGTCACCAGCACGGCTTGCAATAGCTGTGTGAGGGTGATTTTCATCAAAAAAAGGTTTGCACTTTAAGCCACATTGCACACATTTCCTTAATCTTTGAAGTAGGCAACTTCCTCAATTTCTCTATCCCCTCCTCCGAAGCAGTTTCCTCAGGTGTGGCCTCTTGCTGTTGAAGATGATCTAGCAGCTCATCAGTGGTTAGTTCTTCATTGTCTTCCTCCACCAACTCTTCCACATCCTCCCCACTAACCTCCAACCCCAAGGACTTCCCCAATGCCACAATGGATTCCTTAACTGGCATAGGATTCCCAGGGTTAGCCTCAAACCCTTCAAAATCCCTTTTGTCTACACATTCTGGCCACAGTTTCTTCCAAGCAGAGTTCAAGGTCCTCTTAGTCACTTCCTCCCAAGCCTTACCTATAATATTTACACAATTGAGGATGCTAAAGTGATCTCTCCAAACTCTCTTAGAGTCAATTGAGTTTCTGAGGCCACTACAAAGCACCTTTCAAACATAGCTTTTGTGTACAGTTTCTTGAAGTTGGAAATGACCTGCTGGTCCATGGGCTGCAGGAGAGGAGTGGTATTAGGAGGCAAAATCTTGACCTTAATGAAGCTCATTTCCGCAGAAAGTCGCTCTGCCACGTCTGAAAGATGACCAGGAGCATTGTCTAATACCAGGAGGCACTTAAGGTCTAATTTCTTTTCAATTAGGTAATTTTTCACAGTGGGGGCAAATGCATGGTGTAACCAATCATAGAAAAAGTCCCTAGTGACCCATGCCTTACTGTTTGCCCTCCACAGCACACACAAATTAGCCTTGAGGACATTGTTTTTCCTGAACACTCTGGGAGTTTCAGAGTGATACACCAATAAAGGCTTCACTTTGCAATCACCACTAGCATTGGCACACATCAACAGAGTAAGCCTGTCTTTCATAGGCTTATGTCCTGGGAGTGCCTTTTCCTCCTGAGTAATGTAGGTCCTGTTTGGCATTTTCTTCCAAAACAGGCCTGTTTCGTCACAATTAAACACTTGTTCAGGTTTCAGTCCTTCACTGTCTATGTACTTCTTGAATTCCTGCACGTATTTTTCAGCCGCTTTGTAGTCCGAACTGGCAGCCTCACCATGCCTTATCACACTATGTCTGCCACTACGATTCTTAAATCTCTCAAACTAACCTTTGCTGGCCTTAAATTCACTCACATCATCACTAGTTGCAGGCATTTTTCTAATTAAATCGTCATGCAACTTCCTAGCCTTTTCATATATGATCGCTTGAGAGATGCTATCTCCTGCTATCTGTTTTACATTTATCCACACCAATAACAGTCTCTCAACATCTTCTATCACTTGCAATCTCTGTTTCGAAAACAAAGTTGCACCTTTGGCAAGAACAGCTTCCTTGATTGCCGTTTTCTTGGCCACAATAGTAGCGATGGTTGATTGGGGTTTTGTGTACAACCTGGCCAGCTCGGAGACATGCACTCCACTTTCATACTTAGCAATGATCTCTTTCTTCATATCCATAGTAATTCTCACTCTTTTTGCTGTAGGGTTGGCACTAGAAGCTTTCTTGGGGCCCATGGTGACTTATTTTGCAAGTGCAATCACTAAAAAGGCTGTGATACTATGAAATGTTCTGATTGTATGCTTGGAAGTGACCGCGGTGGCTGGCTTGTAAACACTGGCACCCACAGAACAAGTGAGGCAGGCTCATGTCGCACGTGGACGCGTCTTGAATGAATCGCGTTAAGCGAGTTTTTTAGCGCTAGCCGAGGGGAAATTTTTGTTTTAAAATGTATCGCTAGGCGGATTTAACGTTATGCGATGCGTTCGTTAGGCGAGGGTCCACTGTACGTCTTACGAGGTACCGTGTTTGACATATATTTACTCATAAATTCTAGCAGCTTCAAATCAAGCAGGAGAAAGCTGGTAGGCCCATATGTGAGGGAATGGGTCTGTGTGGTCAGTGTGCACCATATAAAAAAAAATCCTGAAGCACGCAGTGCATAATGAGAAGAAAAAACTTCGACCGTTTTTTTTTTTAATTAAAATGCCGACTTTGTGGTCTATTTTTGTATAGTATTTATGGTTGTATTCTCGTTTTCTTGGTCTCATTTGATAGAATGGAAAACATATTATAGAAATAGATGTGATTTTGATTGATTTTACTATAAAAAGAACCTGGAAATGGTGCTCAAAGTAGGGGAAATGTTTGATTTTTGCTGATGTTCAAAAGTAAACAAATGTCATTGTCCAATAAATATCCATCTAGCCATTCTAATATGCAGTCATGAATGGGTTGACATTATTTGTACAATTATTACAGTATTGCAGTAGTCTGCATAACAGTAAATCTTCTATTTTTTGTTTGAATAAAAATTCAAAATAGAAAGCAAGAGTAATATCAGAGGCCTGGAGACGTGACTGATGAACAAAGAAAATGTTATTTTAGAGCCAGGAATGTCTGCATTGTTCATTCTGGATCTTATTTTGAAATTGTCATATTTTTTAATTTTCGTGAAATTGGCTGAATTGCAAATTTCTGACCACGTTATTGGGTAGTTGAAATCGGTAAATGGTCAGTTTCTTGTACTCATTCGATAGAAAAAATGGAGTTCTAAAGAAATAGCTATGAGTTTGGTCGACTGGAACAATGGAATTAGCTGAAAATAGGGCTCAAAGTGGGCGAAATCGCCGATTTGTAAATATCACTGAGGTCGCTAACTTTGCGAGAGCGTAATTCCATCAGTTTTCCATCAAATTTCATTTTTTTTGGTGTCATTACAATCGGGAAAAGATTCTCTATCATTTCATAAGAAAATATTTGTGTGTGTGTGTACTCACCTATTTGTGGTTGCAGGGGTCGAGTCATAGCTCCTGGCCCCGCCTCTTCACTGATTGCTACTAGGTCCTCTCTCTCCCTGCTCCATGAGTTTTATCATACCTCGCCTTAAAACTATGTATGGTTCCCGCCTCCACTACTTCACTTTCTAGACTATTCCACGACTTGACTACTCTATGACTGAAGAAATACTTCCTAACATCCCTTTGATTCATCTGAGTCTTCAACTTCCAATTGTGACCTCTTGTGTATGTGTCCCATCTTTGGAACATCCTGTCTTTGTCCACCGTGTCTATTCTGCGCAGTATTTTATATGTCGTTATCATGTCTCCCCTGACCCTCCTGGCCTCCAGTGTCGTCAGGCCGATTTCCCTCAACCTTTCTTCGTACGACAATCCCCGTAGCTCTGGGACTAGTCTTGTTGCAAACCTTTGCACTTTCTCTAATTTCTTGACGTGCTTGACTAGGTGTGGATTCCAAACTGGTGCTGCATACTCCAGTATGGGCCTGACGTAAATGGTATACAGTGTCTTGAACGACTCCTTATTGAGGTATCGGAACGCTATCCGTAGGTTTGCCAGGCGCCCGTATGCTGCAGCAGTTATCTGATTTATGTGCTCCTCAGGAGATATGCTCGGTGTTATACTCACCCCCAGATCTTTTTCCTTGTGTGTGTGTGTGTGTGTGTGTGTGTGTGTGTGTGTGTGTGTGTGTGTGTGTGTGTGTGACACTAGGAGACACCTCAGGATTTGGGGTTGCGACAGTCAAGGGGTTAATAAAAATCAGTGCATGGATGGTGAGGTGAGGTTAACAAAAAATATAATAGAGAGAGCTAAGGAGTTGTTGAGGTTGTTTGGGCATTTAGAGAGGATGGAGCACAATAGGATGAGTAAGAGCATATATAAATCTGAGGTGGAAGGTGGAGGGGCAGGATCATACCAGGAAAGGCTAAAGAGAAAGATGGAAAAGGAGGTTTTGAGTGTTAGGGGCTTGACTGAGTGCCTTAGACTGGAGTGGAAGCTAGTGCTTTTTACGATTTGATGTGCTGTAGGTGTGTGAGGAAGGTAACATTTATGAAGGGATTTAGGGCAGTGTCTGCACTCTAGAGTGGAGGTGAGGATGTTGCAGTGTGGAGGGTCACCTGAACTATGATGTTAATGCAGACATTTCAGTCTTTATTTTCTCACCCTACCTCACCAAGTGACAGTTAAAAAAAATATCAGATTTTGATTTCCAGGCATTGTTTTAAAAAACTTTCCTGATTGGCTTCAAACTTTCAGAATAGGTTTAAGCAGTTTTGAAATTTGAAGAATATTTTGACTATGTAGATCACTCAGTCCTCACTGCAAGAAAAAAAAAAAAAAAGAGAACGTGCAATTTTGTTGTTCTTGAGTAACTGTTACTCAAGAAATTCTCAAGTACTCGCACACCAAGCCATAAACAACAACAAAGAAAAATAATAAAGTTTAAGTTTAGGAGTGAGAATATGATCATCATGATCATCATAAGATGTAAAAAAGAAATGTACTTTCAACAGATTTAATGTGTACTGATTCTTGACAGTGAAGACACTGCCAACATATTGAACAGTGTACTAGCTACACACCATAAGTAAATGTTATATAAAAGGGTCCACACCAATTCATGGACATCCAGAGTCTGAGGTAAAAGTTACAAACATATGTTCACTTTCAACGGTCTTCATGAATCCTTTCAAACTTGTCAAGTAATCTGAAGAGAAGTTGCAAATGTTAGTGGATGAGTTTGGGAGGGTGTGTCAAGGAAGTTGAAAGTGAACATAGATAAGAGTGAGCTGATGAGGTTATCAAACAAATTAGGTAAGGAAAAACTGGATATCTGATTGAAGGGAAGAAGTATGGAAGAAGTGAATGTGTTCAGATATTTGGGAGTGGACTTGTTGGCAGATGGGTTTATGAAGGACGAGGTTAACCATAGAATTGATGAAGGGAAAAAGGTTAGTGGTGCATTGAGGTATCTGTGGAGACAGTGTTATCCAAGGAGGCAAAGAAGGAAATGTATGAGAGTACATTTAGTGGTACCAACATTTATATGGGTGTGAAGTATGGGTTGTGAATGTTGCAGCGAGGAGGTTGGAGGCAGTGGAGATGTTGTGTCTGAAGGCAGTGTGTGTCATAAATATTATGCAGAGAATTCATAGTGTGGAAATTAGGAGGAGGTGTGAGGTTAATAAAAGTTTATCCAGAGGGCTGAGGAGGGGTTAGTAAGTAAGTAAGTAAATTTATTCGGGTATTCACAAATACAGTTACATAGAATTATCATACATAGCAGCATATGTGTAGAGAACCTGGGATAACCCAAAAAAGTCAGACAGAGTGAGGTAGTTTGGTCATTTAGAGAGGATGGAGAAAAATAGCATACTTGGAGGGTACGTATATAAATCTGTAGTGGACGGAAGGCAGGGTGTGGGTCATACTAGGAAAAGATGGAGAGTGGGGTAAAGGTGGTTTTGTGCACAAAGGACTTGGACATACAGCAGGTATGTGTGAGCATGCTATATAGGAGTGAATGGAAACAAATGGTTTTTGGGACCTGACAATTTTTTGGAGCATGAGTAAGGTAACTGGTTAGCCAGGCTTGAGTCCTAGAAGTAGGAAGTACAATGCCTGCACTCTAAAGGAGGGGTTTGGGATATTTGCTGTTTGGAGGGACATCTAAACTGTCGTATCTGTGCACCTCTGGCAAGACAGTGATAGTGTGAATGGTGGTGAAAATATTTCTTTTTTCAGGTCACCCTGCCGTGGTGAGGGACAGCTGGTGTTAAAAAATTTTAATTAATTTTTTTTTTATAAAATAGATGCTCAATTATCCCTTTCTGTCTCCAGCAATCATGTGTATCAGAGCTTCCCTGAACCCTTAATAAATGTTACCTTGCTCACACTCTGACAGTACGTTAAATAATTAATGGTACTAGCTTCCACTCCAGTCTAAGGTGCTCGACCGAACCCCTAACACTCGAATCCTCCTTTACCATCTTTCTCTTTAGCCATTCCTGGTATGATCCTGCCCCTCCACTTTCCACTCCAGATTTATATATTCTCTTACTCATCCTATTCTGCTCCACCCTCTCTAAATGCCCAAACAGCCTCAACACCATCTCCTCAGCTCTGTTATATTTTTGTTAACCCCTTCCTCACCATCCATGCATTGATTTTTATTAAGTATTATTTTTTTTTTTCCCAACAAACCAGCCATATCCCTCTGAGGCAGGGTGAAGTAAAAGGAAAAAAAAAATTCTCTTTTTAAATTTAGTAATGTATGCAGGAGAAGTGGTTACTAGCTCCTTGCTCCCAACATTTTAGTCATCTCTTACGACACACATGACTTTAGGAGGAAGAATTCTGTTCCACTTCTCCATGGAGATAAGTATTAATTACCAAAATAAAAGGAGAAATGTGGATCAGCTTCACAAAACTGACAGTCAGCAGTCCTTCTGAGTAGTTGCCAAACCTTTCTCAAGTGACACTTAGCCATCATTAAAAATTTGAAGCAGATTGAACTAGGCTTTCAAATGTTATGAACAAAAACATTGGAGGATAAAAATTGACAACCGGAATAGGTTCTTCATGTTGTGATTCTGAAAAATAAGTGAATCTATATTTAAATTCTTCATGTGCCAAGATGAAAAATGAAGATACTTTTTAAGAAAGGCTAAATATTTTAGAGATGTCATTACTGACTCAAGTGAAAACAAAAATGTAATATACATACAGAGAATTCGTAGTTTGGAAGTTAGGAGGAGGTGCGGGATTACCAAAACTGTTGTCCAGAGGGCTGAGGAAGGGTTGTTGAGGTGGTTCGGACATGTAGAGAGAATGGAGCGAAACAGAATGACTTCAAGAGTGTATCAGTCTGTAGTGGAAGGAAGGCGGGGTAGGGGTCGGCCTAGGAAGGGTTGGAGGGAGGGGGTAAAGGAGGTTTTGTGTGCGAGGGGCTTGGACTTCCAGCAGGCATGCGTGAGCGTGTTTGATAGGAGTGAATGGAGACAAATGGTTTTTAATACTTGACGTGCTGTTGGAGTGTGAGCAAAGTAACATTTATGAAGGGATTCAGGGAAACCGGCAGGCCGGACTTGAGTCCTGGAGATGGGAAGTACAGTGCCTGCACTCTGAAGGAGGGGTGTTAATGTTGCAGTTTAAAAACTGTAGTGTAAAGCACCCTTCTGGCAAGACAGTGATGGAGTGAATGATGGTGAAAGTTTTTCTTTTTCGGGCCACCCTGCCTTGGTGGGAATCGGCCGGTGTGATAATAAAAAATAAAAAAAACATACATAAGATTATAAAAGTATCCCAGAGATTTGACAAGGAAGGTTTTGTAACATCATCGATATAGAAAAGTGACCTTAGTTACAACTGAGAAGGAACAGTTTGCAATGTGCAGTTGAGTTCTTCACACACTGCTATATCAGAATTTATGGAAGATAAGTTCTTGTTTACAACCACTGAAGTTTCAGTGAATTATACTTTATTATATGTTAAATTGATGGAACACTTCAAGCTGAGCTCTTCTCCTGTGGCTACAACAGTGCCAGCTAAACACACACACACAGACAAACACACATGACTTTCAGTACAAACATTGTTTTTATTTTGTAATATTGTTCACTAGGTGGCCATCTTTGCATCATGCCCTTGATCAACATAAATTCTCATACTTTATGAATATTAAGATTTTTTCTGCATATGTGTGTAATAAACATTTTTCTCAGATGAATGAGGCAGTTTTTTCTTTATATTGAATATAATTCATATTTGTATTAATGTACAGTACAACATTGTATAATCCTCCTTGTTTGAGAGGATTTCTTCTATATAGTGACTTGCTGGACATTATATGTGATGGTTATTATAGGTCACGGGATCGTTGCAGTACCAAGAGGAAAGGGTCTCGGCGTTCGTGCTCGCGTTCTCGCTGCAGGTCGAGGTAACCAGGTTTAAGAAGGTGATCAATGTCCAGAGATCAGGGTATTGGAGACGTCACTTTGGTTGCCTTCACTATTTAAATTGTCCATAAAAAATATTTTATTTGTAGTCATAATTATTTTTCTATATACACTGCAACATCAGTAGGTGGAACAATGTGTACAGGAAGGTCCTGCATGTACAACACCTTTCAGGTGTTCCACATTTTCATTGGCTTCAAATTGAGACATTGTTCATTATGTTCCACACTGGTTATTGAAGGATGCTTCTGAACACTTCCTTCTATGTAGACTGTACTGGAGACTGCTGTGAAGGATGCTTCTGAACACTTCCTTCTATGTTGACTGTACTGGAGACTGCTGTGAAGGATGCTTCTGAACACTTCCTTCTATGTAGACTGTACTGGAGACTGCTGTGAAGGATGCTTCTGAACACTTCCTTCTATGTAGACTGTACTGGAGACTGCTGTGAAGGATGCTTCTGAACACTTCCTTCTATGTAGACTGTACTGGAGACTGCTGTGAAGGATGCTTCTGAACACTTCCTTCTATGTAGACTGTACTGGAGACTGCTGTGAAGGATGCTTCTGAACACTTCCTTCTGTAGTGGAAGAATGGCTCAGTTGAAAGCTAAGGAAAATATGAAGACTGAAAATGAGCTCTGTATATGCAAGGTGCTCCTGTATTTACATTATTGTAACCGTTGATGATAATTCTTGGGAAGAAACCTGTGCGTCCTTCAACACCTGCGAGTGCATTGCAAGAATCACATTAGAATTAGATTTTTACAGATAATTTGCGAGTTTAAATGTTTTACTTAAAGCTTTTTATACTGATCACTATTCTCATGCTGATATTTGTATGTTTAAATTTCAAAAGTTACTTCTGAGCATTAGCATAAAATACATACTTGCTTTATCTGTTAAATGCTGATACAATATTCTCTAGTATGAATAACATCAATAATGAAAGAGTTAAGGTACTGTTGGGTATGTATTGTTCATCATAGATGCTGCACCATAACAACATAATGAAGGTATGTATATGTCACTCCTTTAATATTTAGTTTATGTATATGGTGAATGTATGAATGATTAGTATGCAATAGTTGAGATGTGTGTTAAGAGATGTGTGAGTCAGCAGTGAATGAGGCTGTGAAGAACCTCTCATGACCAGTGTATCCTTCCATACAATGTTACAACTACATTGTCTGGTAATTTCTAAGTATAACAAAGCTGTGGTAAGTAATAATTTATAAGGAAACTAAGCAAGAAGCTGTGTGATTGATTGTCATAAGTTGAATACTAGGTGAGTCTTCATTTTCACCATGGCCGAGGTATTGTGTATGGTGCCTACCTTGTCATGATGTGTAGTGAAAATTTCTAAGAAATATTTTAAATGGGTTATTTTGCTTCATTACTAATATACTATTAAAGAATTGCTTGTTCTCAGTAACAAGGGTCAAGGTCACAAAGGTTGTATAATGACACTTAACATCCTAAATTGTTTTAACCAACAAAAACTTCAGAACCATTATAGTCATTGTAAATGTGTGCAGAGTTAATGAATATGGCAGTGGTGGTTAAGGTGAATCAGTGTTGATCCAAGGTATCAGCTGTTGCCCAGGGCACCACTTGGCACCAAGGATCAACTGAACACTCCCAGATTTCGTATTTTCCTCAGACAGACTCCAGTGCTTTTATTTTAGAACGTTTTTGTTTACAGTATATGTACTAGTGATTCTTATTTTGTTTGAGGTGTATATATAGACTAGTTTTTTACACAGTTAAATTTGTAGATTAAGATTTATTCTTTCTGGGTTTGTTTTTCATGGCCCACTTCTATGTAAGGTATACTGCCACTCCTGTGGCCCACAGCAGTCAACTAACCTCACTGGAAACAAGTCAGTTAACCCCAGTGGAAATGAGTCAAGGACCCCAGTGGAAATGAGTCAAGGACCCCAGTGGAAAAAGAGTCACTGACTTTGGGTTATCCTAGGTAATTTACACATATGCTGCTGTGAATGATAATTTATGTAACTATATTTGTGTACCTATGTGTAGCTATGGCAGGAAAAGAGGGACTATAAATGTAATAATTCAAGGATTATGTGGAGTAAAATAAAGGTTGGATGTGAGAATTGGGTTATAGTAAGCATATATACACCTGGGGAAGAGAGAAGTATAGAAGAGAGAGAGAGAGATTTTGGGAAATGTTGAGTGAATGCGTGGGGAGTTTTGAACCAAGTGTGTGAGTACTTGTGGGTAAAAATGTTGTGGAGGGAGTGGTAGGTAAATTTGGGTCTCTCCTCCCAGACTTACATGACAGCAATTATTTTCCAATCATTCTTACTTCTCCTTCATATTCACCACCTCTTCGTAGCCCATGCTGGCAATTTGATCGAGGAAATTGGGACCTTTACTTGCAGCTGACTCCTTTTAGTGAGGTTCCTTTTTCGTCCTCTATTGATGAGCTTTTACACTAATTAACCTCAGTTTTAACCGCAGCTTTTCATTCTATACCCCAAACCTCGGGTAGGCATTCTCAGAAGTACTTGCCTTGGTGGTCTCATGCTTGTGCTCGGGCAGTACGTTTGAAATGCACTGCATGGGGGCAGGTACCGGTACAATAGAACCACAGAGAGACTTCTTGATTTTAAGCAGAAGCTAGCGGTCGCTCACTGTGCCATCCGTGATGCTAAATGCACTTGCTGGGGAGATTGTTTTCACCATCACCTCTGCTTCCTCTGAGTGCAGTCTGGAAAAAAGTAAATACTCTCCCGACCAGGCTCCTGTTCTGCGGGTTGCCGGTGTTGATATAGGAAACCCTCTCGATGTTGTCATTGAAATTGGTAATCATCTGGTCCGTATTTCTCGAGCTTCATATATGCCCCTCGTTTCTTTCCTCAAAGTTTGCCAGAGAGTTAGCGCCCTTAGACTTTTCTTCTCTTAAAGAAGAATCTTATAATGTGCCTTTTACACTTCTGGAACTGGAGGCAACACTTTCAGCTTGCCGATCATCGGCAGCTGGGCCTGACAGTATTAATATTCGGATGTTAGAACATCTACATTAGTCAGTCCTTGCAGTCCTCTTACAACTCTTTAATCTTATTTGGTCACAAGGAGTTCTTCCCCAGCTGTGGAAATCTGCCATTGTTCTCCCTTTCCGCAAACCAGGTACTATGGGACATACCTCCCACTATAGTCCCATTGCTCTTACCAGTGCAGTTTGCAAGGTGATGGAACGTCTGGTAAATCAACATTTAATGTGGTATTTATAGATACACAACAGTCTCTCCACTAGTCAATATGGTTTTCGTAAGGGCCGTTCTACCATTAACCCCTTACTACTCTTGGATACGTATGTTCGTAATGCCTTAGCGAATGACCACTCGGTTATTGCCATATTTTTTGACCTTGAAGGTATAATATTTTGACCCAAGCCCACTCCTTAGGCCTCTGAGGCAATCTCCCATCCTTCCTTAAGAACTTCTTAACTGACAAACATTTCTTTGTTCAGGTTCATAATGTGCTCTCCCCGGACTTTGTCCAAGGTGAAGGTGTCCCCCAGGGATGTGTTCTGAGCACAACACTTTTTCTCCTTGCTATAAATGATTTGGCCTCTCTTCTTCCATCCAATATTTTGTACTCGCCTAATTGTGGCTGCAGGGGTCGAGACTCGGCTCCTGGCCCCGCCTCTTCACCGAGTGCTACTAGGTCCCCTCTCTCCCTACTCCATGAGCTTTATCATACCTCATCTTAAAACTATGTATGGTTCCTGCCTCCACTACCTCACTTGCTAGGCTATTCCACTTCCTGACTACTCTATGACTGAAGAAATACTTCCTAACATCCCTTTGACTCATCTGGGTCTTCAACTTCCAATTGTAACCCCTTGTTTCTGTGTCCCCTCTTTGGAACATCATGTTTCTGTCCACCTTGTCTATTCCATGCAGTATTTTGTATGTCATTATCATGTCTCCCCTAACCCTCCTGTCCTCCAGTGCCGTCAGGCCGATTTCCCTTAACCTTTCTTCATAGGGCATTCTCCTTAGCTCTGGAACTAACCTTGTCACAAACCTTTGCACTTCCTCTAATTTCTTGATGTGCTTGATCAAGTGTGGGTTCCAAACAGGTGCTGAATACTCCAGTATGGGCCTAACATACATTGTGTACAGTGTCTTGTCCTTACTAAGGTATCGGAATGCTGTTCTCAGGTTTGCCAGGTGCCCATATGCTGCAGCAGTTATCTGGTTGATGTGTGCTTCCAGAGACATGCTCAGTGTTAAAACCATACCCCCGGCCGGGATTGAACCCGAGGTCATAGAGTCTCAAAACTCCAGCCCGTCGCGCTAGCCACTAGACCAGCTAGCCACAATAAGATTCATCCAACTAGGTATATTTCTACACCATAGGAAAGTTAGCACAGGCACCTCTGTGACCACAAATGCAAGTTTTTACAGACGAATCTCCAGCTAGCGTGGCACAGAGGTGCCTGTGCTAACTTTCCTATGGTGTAGAAATATACCTAGTTGGATGAATCTTATTGTGGCTAGCTGGTCTAGTGGCTAGCGCGACGGGCTGGAGTTTTGAGACTCTATGACCGCGGGTTCAATCCCGGCCGGGGGTATGGTTTATTTGCAATTGTGTCATTACGATTTCTTAAGTCATGTTGACGGCAGTGAAGGGACTTGAGCTAGAGTTCGTCACGGCCACGCTAGCTGGAGATTCGTCTGTAAAAACTTGCATTTGTGGTCACAGAGGTGCCTGTGCTAACTTTCCTATGGTGTAGAAATATACCTAGTTGGATGAATCTTATTGTGGCTAGCTGGTCTAGTGGCTAGCGCGACGGGCTGGAGTTTTGAGACTCTATGACCGCGGGTTCAATCCCGGCCGGGGGTATGGTTTATTTGCAATCGTGTCATTACGATTTCTTAAGTCATGCTCAGTGTTATACTCACCCCAAGATCTTTCTCCTTGAGCGAGGTTTGCAGACTTTGGCTACCTAGCCTATACTCCGTCTGTGGTCTTCTGTGCCCTTCCCCGATCTTCATGACTTTGCATTTGGCGGGGTTAAATTCAAGAAGCCAATTGCTGGACCAGGTGTCCAGTCTGTCCGGGTCTCTTGAAGTCCTGCCTCATCCTCATCTGATATAATTCTCCTCATTAACTTCACATCATCTGCGAACAGGGACACTTCTGAGTCTAACCCTTCCAACATGTCATTCACATATACCAAAAATAGCACTGGTCGTAGGACTCACCCCTGTGGGACCCCACTCGTCACAGGTGCCCACTGTGATACCTCATCACGTACCATGACTCGTTGTTGCCTCCCTGTCAGGTATTCTCTGATCCATTGCAGTGTCCTTCCTGTTATACATGCCTGATCTTCTAGCTTCTGCATTAATCTCTTGTGAGGAACTGTGTCAAAGGCCTTCTTGCAGTCCAAGAAGATGCAATCAACCCACCCCTCTGTTGATAACTTTGCTATAGCTTGTGCAGGCACTGACTGTCACCTCATTGCAGTTTCTCTCCAGTATGTGGTCAACTGTGTTGCCAATTGGGCTACCACGTATGGCTCGCTTATCCCAGAACGTGATACGGTCAGGTTTCTAGGCCTTCTGATTGACCGTAGGTTATCATGGAAACCTCACATTACTTCTCTGAAGGCAACTTGTCACAGCCAGCTGAACCTTTTTAAAACCCTCGCTCATCTTTCGTGGGAAGCGGATCATAGAACTTTCCTTCGCCTGCATTCAGCCCTAATTTTATCGAAACTCGATTATGGTGACCAGATCTATTCGGTGGCTTCTCCTGCTACTCTCTCTAGCCTTAATCCCATCCATCACCAGGGATTACGTTTATGCCTTGGTGCTTTTCGCTCTTCACCTGTCGAGTCTCTATGCAGAAGCGAATATTCCATCAAAGTCCAATCGTCGTGATGCCCATTGCCTTCGCTATTATGTTCACTGTCATGATCTCCGCAATCCTTCCATATATTGAATAGCCACTGATGTTAGTGACATTCTTTATTTGTTCGTCGCCCCTGTTTACTCTTCACCTACATTCACTCTTGTCTTCCCTTCAGTTGCCACCTTTCTATGTTCATGTGGCATCTCACTTTTCCCTAACCCCTTGGGAAGTTCCAGCTGTTCATGTCTGTTCTTTCTCACTGCCATGCACGAAAGCTCAACTGCCTACGGTAGCTTCCCGCTCTTTTTTTCTTGACCGCTTCCACTCTCATTCTCATGCCATGGTAGTGTACTCAGATCTTTCTAAGTCTTCTGACAGTGTCGGATTCGCAGCAGTGTTTCTGGACAGTGTCGTGCGAGGGCATTTACTATCCTCGTCTAGCATTTTTACTGCTGAATTGTACGTCATTCTTGCAGCACTTATCCGTATTGCATCTATGCCTATGTCACCATTTGTGGTTGTTTCAGACTCCCTTAGTGCTTGACAGGCTATTCGAAAATTTGATATACCTCGTTCCTTAGTTCTCCGTATCCAACTTTGGTTATGCTGAATCTCTACCAAGCATGAAGATATTTTTTTTGTTGGGTCCCTGGTCCTGTTGACGTACAGGGCAATGAACAGGCAGACGCTGCTGCGCAGTCAGCAGTACATGACCTCCCAGTTTCATATAGAAATGTTCCATTCGTGGACTATTTTGCTGTAATTACTACCCACCTTTGCATCCGTTGGCAATGATGTTGGTCTGATCTGCTCTATAACAAACTTCTTTCTATTAAACTGAGTATAGGTGACTGGCCGTCTTGTCATCAGTGTCGAGGTTGGGAGACAGCTCTCGTCTTCACATCGGTCACACTCGTCTTATTCACAGGTATCTCATGGAGAGGAGCCTTGTTCCTCTCTGTGAGAATTATCAGGTTCCAGTATCTGATAGCCACATTCTGTTGGACCGCCCACTCTATCAACGAGCACACAGTATTTACCTCCAACGTCATCTCCACTCTGCTGCTCTTTCTTTACCTTCCCTTCTTGCTGATGGACCTTCCTTTAATCCAGACTCTCTCATTGACTTTTAGACAACAATGATTTACTCCACAAACTCTGATGATGATAACTTTAGCACTCCCCTCAGCCCTTTCTACCTCAATCTCTTGCTAGCCTCTACCCCTGCACTATCCACTGCCCCGCTGTACTCCATAACCTACTAATCATCCCTCTTCCTCTTGCTACCCGATACCCTCACATCCTTCCCTGCCCTGCAGTGCTGTATAGCCCTTGTGGTTTAGCGCTTCTTTTTAATTACAATAATGATGTGTAAGGCTTGTTCTTAGATTTTGTCTAAGCAACAATTTTAACCTCAGAACAATGAATGACAGAATGGAAAAGGAACAATAATATGACCTTGTAAGTGGTTCAAGACTGACCGAAACATTGTTGTAAGATCCTCTCTCCTATGTGCAGGTTATTTGTGTAATGACTGAAGGATGTCGTGCCTGTGTGTTCTGTTGTAGCTATCAAGGAGAGGTTTGAGAGGAGGGTTTATATTGGAGTTTAATGTTCTAGATATATAATAGGCACAGTAATATGAGTGCATATTTTGTATATTAAGCAAGTTCAAACTCTTGAAGAGCAGAGGGGTGTGTTGTCTGGCACAGGAATGGATGATAACCTCCACAGCAGTTTTTTTGTTGGGTCATTAATGGTTGAAGATGATTAGTCATAGTAGATCCCCAGGCACAGATATCATACACGAGGTAAGGGTAGATTAGAAAGTGGTATAGTGTAGGTAGTGTTGTTTGGAGAGGATGTCAACTGTTTGTTGAGGAGACAAAACCAGTGATGGACAATGATTCACCTCCCAACACCACATTCACACCTTACTCAACCTTCTAAACAACGCTTTTTTTTTTTTTCTCAGTTTCTGTGATTTGCTCCTTGCTTATTTCCCACTACCTCCACACGCTGACTTCACTGACCTATCTAGTCTGTAAACAACTCCTACTTATGGTTACTGTTATGCACTCAAACCCCACTTTACAGCACTTCGCTGATACAGCGGTTTTTCAATTATACCCATTATTCATTTATTCAGACTTCGTACAGAAAGTATATTCGCCACTCACTATAAGTTCAGGACCAAAATATTTTAAGGTAAGTAATGTGTGTAATATATATTACTCACATAGTAATGTAATGTAATGTAAACATGTCATCAGGCTTTTAAATGCATTTGAAAGTGAAAAAACTATGATTCACTTTACAGGGGTAGTCTGGAACCTAAACTACTGTATAAGTGGGGCCCTCCTGTTCAGCGGTAGCTCGGAACCTACCCTGCTGTATAAGAGGGGCCCTCCTGTATATTAACATTGTCTTTACTAACACTCGGTTATTGTTGTCATAAGATAACAAGAAAGAGGCTTGTCATTATTTGCCTATGCAACATTGTTTTAGGCCTATATAGGCTGGTCTAACATTTCTCATCTTTCTTCCCTTGCTGGTGATGGGCTCTTGATCTTAGGAGTAGTACTTAACTGCTTCCTTGGATTGAATCTCAGTGAGTCCCGTTCCCCGGGTGCTATGTGACCCTACAGGTTTAGTGCTTCCTATTGACTAAAACAAAATGAGTGTCTCAGATTTCTTAAGAGAAAAACTTCAATGTATAGTAAATAAAAGTGTTTACCCTGAGTCTGGTACACCAGACTGTTGTTGTTTCCCCTGACTGTGAGTTGATGGTACACCAGACTTTTGTTATACAGTGGAACCCCGGTTAACGATATTTTTTCATTCCAGAAGTATGTTCAGGTGCCAGTACTGACCGAATTTGTTCCCATAAGGAATATTGTGAAGTAGGTTAGTCTATTTCAGACCCCCAAACATACACGTACAAACACACACAAATACAGTGGACCCTCAACCAGCGATGGCATCGATTAACGATAAATCTGACTAGCAATTCATTTAAACGCAAAAATTTTGCCTCGACTAGCGCTTAAAAACCCGACCAGCGCTATTCGTTCCGTACCATACGCGTCCACTTTGGCCTGAGCGCGCTTCACTTGTCCCTTTGGTGCCAGTGTTTACAAGCCAGCCAGCCACCGCGGTCGCTTCCAAACATACAACTGGAACATTTCATATTATCACAGCCTTTTTAGTGATTGCACCTGCAAAATAAGTCACCATGGGCCCCAAGAAAGCTTCTAGTGCCAACCCTACAACAAAAAGGGTGAGAATTACTATGGAGATGAAGAAAGAGATCATTGATAAATATGAAAGTGGAGTGCGTATCTCTGAGCTGGTCAGGTTGTATAATAAACCCCAATCAACCATCACTACTATTGTGGGCAAGAAAACGGCAATCAAGGAAGCTGTTCTTGCCAAAGGTGCAACTATGTTTTTGAAACTGAGATCGCAAGTACTCGAAGATGTTGAGAGACTGTTATTGGTGTGGATAAATGAGAAACAGATAGCTGGAGACAGCATCTCTCAAGCGATCATATGTGAAAAGGCTAGGAAGTTGCATGACGATTTAATTAAAAAAATGCCAGCAACTAGTGATGTGAGTGAATTAAGGCCAGCAAAGGTTGTTTTTTTTTTTTCCAAATTCAAAGTTTATTCTCTATAAGGATTACAATGCTGAGTTTACAGAATTTGGTTATTGTATTGTTTACATGTAGTAAAATAATAATTACAGAGTGTACCACTAGAACACCTAGCATGGCTAGGCATTTCGGGCAGACTTAAATTAAATCTTAAGTTTAAAATATTACAAAATTATGAGGTAAGTTGGTATTATGGCTAAGTGACTAAATACTAGTTTGTGAGTTTAGCAATGTGAATGCTTTTGTTTTGGCACTATACATAGTTTCAGTATTGGAGTATCACAGGCCAACTTATGACTAGTTAAGATTTATTATTTTGAGATTGAGATTGATATTTCTGTTTATGGTCAAATGGGTGAGTGAGTGTAAGTGTTAACCACCAGGTGGTATTCGTGTAATTAGTTGACAGGGTGGATCAGGGAGATAAGATGTTTTATGATGTTTGAGAGATTTAAGAAGCATAGTGGCATTCATAGTGTAATAAGGCATGGTGAGGCTGCCTGTTCGGACCACAAATCGGCTGAAAAATATGTGCAGGACTTCAAGGAGTACATAGACAGTGAAGGACTGAAACCTGAACAAGTGTTTAATTGTGACAAAACAGGCCTGTTTTGGAAGAAAATGCCAAGCAGGACGTACATTACTCAGGAGGAAAAGGCACTCCCAGGACATAAGCCTATGAAAGACAGGCTTACTTTGTTGATGTGTGCCAATGCTAGTGGTGATTGCAAAGTGAAGCCTTTATTGGTGTATCACTCTGAAGCCCCCAGAGTGTTCAGGAAAAACGATGTCCTCAAGGCTAATTTGTGTGCTGTGGAGGGCAAACAGTAAGGCATGGGTCACTAGGGACTTTTTCTATGACTGGTTACACCATGCATTTGCCCCGATGTGAAAAATTACCTAATTGAAAAGAAATTAGACCTTAAGTGCCTCCTGGTATTAGACAATGCCCCTGGTCATCCTACAGATGTGGCAGAGTGACTTTCTAGGGACATGAGCTTCATTAAGGTGAAGTTTTTGCCTCCTAATACCACTCCTCTCCTGCAGCCCATGGACCAGCAGGTTATTTCCAACTTCAAGAAACTGTACACAAAAGCTCTGTTTGAAAGGTGCTTTGTAGTGACCTCAGAAACTCAACTGACTCTAAGAGAGTTTTGGAAAGATCATTTTACCATCCTCAATTGTGTAAACATTATAGGTAAGGCTTGGGAGGAAGTGACTAAGAGGACATTGAACTCTGCTTGGAAAAAACTGTGGCCAGAATGTGTAGACAAAAGGGATTTTGAAGGATTTGAGGCTAACCCTGAGAATCCTATGCCAGTTGAGGAATCCATTGTGGCATTGGGGAAGTCCTTGGGGTTGGAGGTTAGTGGGGAGGATGTGGAAGAGTTGGTGGAGCAGGACAGTGAAGAACTAACCACTGATGAGCTGCTAGATCATCTTCAACAGCAAGAGGGCAGACCTGAGGAAACTGCTTCGGAGGAGGGGAGAGAGAAATTGAAGAAGTTGCCTACTTGTAAGATTAAGGAAATCTGTGCAATGTGGCTTAAAGTGCAAAGCTTTATGGATGATAATCACCCTGACACAGCTACTGCAAGCCGTGTTGGCAACCTGTACACTGACAATGCTGTGAACCACTTTAGGAAAGTCATAAAGGAACGAGAGGTACAGTCCTCTATGGACAGATATGTTGTGCGACAGAAGTCCAGTGACTCTCAAGCTGGTCCTAGTGGCATTAAAAGAAGAAGGGAAGTAACCCCAGAAAAATACTTGCTGCCTCAAGTGCTAATGGAAGGGGATTCCCCTTCTAAACAGTAAGAAGATAACGCTCTCCCCTCCTCCCATCCCATCAATCATCACCAGATCTTCAATAAAGGTAAGTGTCATGTAACTGTGCATGAAATCTTCAGTTTGTGTGTATTAAAATTAATATTTCATGTGGTAAAATTTTTTTTTTCAATACTTTTGGGTGTCTTGCACGGATTAATTTGATTTCCATTATTTCTTACGGGGAAAATTAACTTGACTAACGATTATTTTGACTAATGATGAGCTCTCAGGAACGGATTAATATCGCTGGTTGAGGGTCCACTGTACACTTACATAATTGGTCGCATTGGGAGGTGATCGTTAAGCGGGGGTCCACTGTAACCTGTTATTGTTGTTATCCCTTGTTACTGTTATTACCTGTTAGTTATTATCACTTCTTACTGGTATCACCTGTTAGTTACTGTTATTTATTTATTTATTATCACACTGGCCGATTCCCACCAAGGCAGGGTGGCCCGAAAAAGAAAAACTTTCACCATCATTCACTCCATCACTGTCTTGCCAGAAGGGTGCTTTACACTACAGTTTTTAAACTGCAACATTAACACCCCTCCTTCAGAGTGCAGGCACTGTACTTCCCATCTCCAGGACTCAAGTCCGGCCTGCCGGTTTCCCTGAATCCCTTCATAAATGTTACTTTGCTCACACTCCAACAGCACGTCAAGTATTAAAAACCATTTGTCTCCATTCACTCCTATCAAACACGCTCACGCATGCCTGCTGGAAGTCCAAGCCCCTCGCACACAAAACCTCCTTTACCCCCTCCCTCCAACCTTTCCTAGGCCGACCCCTACCCCGCCTTTCTTCCACTACAGACTGATACACTCTTGAAGTCATTCTGTTTCGCTCCATTCTCTCTACATGTCCGAACCACCTCAACAACCCTTCCTCAGCCCTCTGGACAACAGTTTTGGTAATCCCGCACCTCCTCCTAACTTCCAAACTACGAATTCTCTGCATTATATTCACACCACACATTGCCCTCAGACATGACATCTCCTCTGCCTCCAGCCTTCTCCTCGCTGCAACATTCATCACCCACGCTTCACACCCATATAAGAGCATTGGTAAAACTATACTCTCATACATTCCCCTCTTTGCCTCCAAGGACAAAGTTCTTTGTCTCCACAGACTCCTAAGTGCACCACTCACTCTTTTTCCCTCATCAATTCTATGATTCACCTCATCTTTCATAGACCCATCCGCTGACACGTCCATTCCCAAATATCTGAATACGTTCACCTCCTCCATACTCTCTCCCTCCAATCTGATATCCAATCTTTCATCACCTAATCTTTTTGTTATCCTCATAACCTTACTCTTTCCTGTATTCACCTTTAATTTTCTTCTTTTGCACACCCTACCAAATTCATCCACCAATCTCTGCAACTTCTCTTCAGAATCTCCCAAGAGCACAGTGTCATCAGCAAAGAGCAGCTGTGACAACTCCCACTTTGTGTGTGAATGCAACCATATGACCTGTCTTTGTAATACTCACTTGTGCTTTATAGTAATCTGTTTACATTAATGTTTTATCACTGACTTCATCATTGCTTAGTTAATCTTAAGTTAATTCTAAGCCAGCCCGTAATGCTATGCATAGTATAAGTGGCTTTGGCATGCTGCTCTTATCTGTATTTTTTTGTACCTCTGTATGTGTGCTCAAATTTATAATAAATAAATAAATAAATAAACTCCACGCCTCTTGCCAAGACCCTCACATTTACTTCTCTTACAACCCCATCTATAAATATATTAAACAACCACGGTGACATCACACATCCTTGTCTAAGGCCTACTTTTACTGGGAAAAAATTTCCCTCTTTCCTACATACTCTAACTTGAGCCTCACTATCCTCGTAAAAACTCTTCACTGCTTTCAGTAACCTACCTCCTACACCATACACTTGCAACATCTGCCACATTGCCTCCCTATCCACCCTGTCATACGCCTTTTCCAAATCCATAAATGCCACAAAGACCTCTTTAGCCTTATCTAAATACTGTTCACTTATATGTTTCACTGTAAACACCTGGTCCACACACCCCCTACCTTTCCTAAAGCCTCCATGTTCATCTGCTATCCTATTCTCCGTCTTACTCTTAATTCTTTCAATAATAACTCTACCATACACTTTACCAGGTATACTCAACAGACTTATCCCCCTATAATTTTTGCACTCTCTTTTATCCCCTTTGCCTTTATACAAAGGAACTATGCATGCTCTCTGCCAATCCCTAGGTACCTTACCCTCTTCTATACATTTATTCTATACAAATCGGCTCACAACCAAAAAATTCACCAGATTTTTGCATCTGGTCATGAACACATAATCGAATGCCAAACAAACACAGTCGCTCCAATTTTCACATTCCACACCATATTTTTTTTTTTTTTTTTTTGCATGTGCCAGTTTTCCCCACTTCGTGTTGTTTGTGTACACCTAACCCCTTAACTATCCAAACATGGATCTGCATTCACTCTCCCAGTGCTCTGAATATTTTGAAAAAAAAAAAAAAAAAATTAAATGAAGAGGGCATTATTCTACACATTATAAGAAAAAAAAAAGTTAGGATCGGTACTTACTGAGATAAGCCTGCGAAGTTGGCACTGGATGCTCACCTAATGGCAACATGGAGTCCTGCACCACTTGCAGAAGTGCTGCCAATGTGCCTTTTTTTTTTTTCTCATTTTTATATTTATATAATTTTTATGTTCTGATAATTACAATTTATAGTAGTTCTTGTGGTTTCATAGCCAATCTTTGTTCTGACACTAATATTAGGTACTGAAATTGTACTCAAAGAGTCACAAACACACTGACTAGTGAACATTTTCACCTGCCTTGGTCATTTACTATTGTCTAGAAATATATACAAAATATTAACAGGTCCCAACAATGTTTCAGACATGCTGGAGTATATGTGAAACTCCTTGAAGCATGGTGTAAGACCGAGTGTCACGAAACTGCTGACAGTGCAGCAGTGGTTTGACACTTGATGATCATGCATTGCTGCAGGGAACCCCTGGCTTTGTTACGCACTTGGTGTTATGCACAGTGGTGGTTTACACTCCTCACATATAAACAAGTGTCTTTGCATTTTTGTGGGCCTTTTTTTTTTTTTTTTGTATGTGCACAGACATAACCCCTTTTCTGAGCCTTTTTCTTCCTCGTAGGAGGCAGTTGTATTAGGTAGTGATCACCATGCTTCAGACGAGAGGGTAGTCATTGATAATTTCATGGGCAGTTTTCTACTGCAGGTCTTGTTCCTTGGTACTTGAATATTATTTGTCTGTTGAAAGACAAACAAAATTCACCATATGGTAGTTTATTTCTGGTCCTCACCTTATACATATTATAAGAATTGAGCATGGAAATGTCCAGAAGATGGAAAAAGAGCTTTATGTACCACTTATAACTCTTGCGATTACAATCAGCAAACCATATTTGCATGTCACATTTGTCCACTGAGTACATGTTCAGGGTGTAGTCCATCACAGCTGCAGGTTTTAGAATGGGTTTGCTGGTGTCTTTATTCAGCCTGCCACTGTCTGTCATTTCGTTTTGGTGAACTGATGTCAACTTTGTGAAGTCTCGTTTGTCATGCCACCGAAATGTTGTGATGTCATTGGCAACAAACGCTGGCACCTCACCTACGAGTGCCTGCGTCGAACTTAGACATATGCTTACGATTTGCGCGCACTGTATCGCATACGTCTGTCATGTTCACTCGCAAAAAATCACTGAGTATGGTGCTTGTGTACCAGTTATCAGTATATAATGTATGCCCCTTACCAAGATATGGTTCCATCATTGTTTTAATCACATCACCAAAGATACCCAATAACTTCCTGGTATCTTGCAATGTATTACTTCCAGTATACACAATAATATCCAATACAAGAGCTCTGTAGCAATCACAGAGTACAAACAGCTTTATACCAAAGCATTTCCTCTTGCTTGGTATATACTGCTTGAATGACAGTCTACCTTTAAACCAATCATAGACTCATGAATAACAATATATATTGAATTTCTGTTTCAGATACATAAACATATTCCTAATCTTATATAACCTGCCTTTTCTGTCAGGCCTGGTTTTGTCTGAGAAGTGTAGCGTATGTAATAGTAGCACAAATCAATTCGCTGGTATTATATCACTGAAAGCTTGGGTTGAAATCAGGCGGTCTGTCGACCAGTATGATTTGATACTGTGCTTATACACATGTGGCATAAGCATTATTGTGGCAAAGAAAAGATACATCTCAACCACAGTTGTCTCCTTCCACTGGTGTAGGCATAATCTTGGTGAAAGAATTGTTTTTAGATGAATGGTTCAGAGAACCGACATGTTGATAAATTAGACACATGTACAACTCTTGGGTATCTTTATTGAGGAAACGTTTCGCCACACAGTGGCTTCATCAGTCCATACAAAGGAGAATCTTGAAGAACAGGAGGAGAATGAGGTAATCAGTCCCTCAACCTTGAGTCGATGTGGTCAGTCCATCAATCTTGAATAGAATACGGCATACGTGCTGAGAAGGAGCTTATAAACCGTTGGCAGGAGAGGTGAAGCAGTCACAGGTCGTGTAACATTTGTTCAATGTGGAAGTAGGTCGTGCCCAAGAATTAGGCAAGCGAAGAATTCCCAAGTATTAAGATCCCAAGAAGTTGCAGTGTCTGACAGGTTTTTAGATGAATGGTTCACTCTGCCAACGGTTTATAAGCTCCTTCTCAGCACGTATGCCGTATTCTATTCAAGATTGATGGACTGACCACATCGACTCAAGGTTGAGGGACTGATTACCTCATTCTCCTCCTGTTCTTCAAGATTCTCCTTTGTATGGACTGATGAAGCCACTGTGTGGCAAAACGTTTCCTCAATAAAGATACCCAAGAGTTGTACATGTGTCTAATTTATGAAAGAATTGTGTTGGCCATGGTGTAATCTTAGTATGTGTTGCTTTCCCTGACAATAATTTCCATCAGGGGTTCGTCAAAGAATAACTCAAAACGTTCCAGCTCAGTGGCATTGTTCTCAAGTGTACAAGATGGCCGTATTCCACTTTGACTTTTGTTAACCCTTTCAGGGTCCGTCCCGTAGATCTACGGCTTTGCGTTCAGTGTCCAAACCATAGATCTACGTCATGAGCTCAGCTCACTCTGATAAACTGTGAGTGGTACACTTGGGCCTAGATATGAGAGAATACATCTATGTGGTATGTGTGCACCACATAAAACAAATCCTGCAGCACACTGTGTATAATGAGAGAAAAAAAAACTGAAACCAAGATTTTCGATTAAAACAGCAACTTTGCAGTGTTTTTTCGTATGTTTTTTATAGTTGTATTTGCAATTTCTTGGTCTCATTTGATAGAATGGAAGACATATTACAGAAATAGAGATGATTTTGATTGGTTTTAGCACCGGAAATGGCTTGAAACTGAGCTCAAAGTAGCGGAAATGTTAAATTTTTGTCAATGTTCAAGAGTAAACAAACGACCTCACACGTCTAATACATGCCAGCTGGTGGATCTAATACACATTCACAAATGTGTTGATGATATTTATACAATTATTACAATATTGCATAACAGTAAATCTTCTATTTTTTGGTGTGAATAAAAATTCATTATGTAAATAAAAAATAAAAATGGGATTTATTTGTAAAGCCTCAAAACGTAACTAATGAACCGAGGAAATGTTAGTTTAGTGCCAGGAATGCCTACATTGTTTATTCTGGATGCTATTTTGAAATTGGAATATTTTGAACTTTGTGTTAAATTGGCCAAATTACCAATTTCCGATCACTTTATTTTGTAGTTGAAACAGTTGACTTGGCGATTTCTTGTGCTCAATCGATAGAATAGAAGTAATACTAGTAAAATAGCTAAGAATTTGGTCGACTGGAATGATGTAATTGGCCTAAAATAGAAGTCAAAGTCGGCAAAATCGCCGATTCGTAAATATCGCTGACACATCAAAATTCGCGAGAGCATAATTTTGTAAATTTTCCATCAAATTTCGTACTTTTTGTTTTATTACCTTCACAAAAAGATTCTCTACCATTTCATAAGAAAAAATAACAAATTTTTTTTGGGAAAATTCTTGGACACTGGGGCACCACTTCAGATTTGGGCCTTGGACCCTGAAAGGGTTAAAGTGATGGGGATTGGAAACAAAATTGGCACCTTCCTGCCAATCCCAGGTGCAGTCTGCTGGTGGGTGCTGGATAATGACAGATGGTTGAAGTTGTGGAGGTTGTTGTTGCAGAGCTTTGTGTGGTGGGTGAATGAGGGTGGGTTTTGTTGTAGCTGAGCTGACTCAGCGGCGTAGGTACCAACATGGGCCGCTGCTGGTGCCTCATGGTGCATGGCATCACTACCATCTGATGATGCATGCACATTTTTCATCCCCATTGTGACAATATCATCTTCATTTTCACTATGCGTTCCTGTTGTAGGGCCATGGGATGTACTCCGAGATGTACTCCTTCCTCTTGGAATAGCATATGGCACACTACCAGAATGCATGTAGCGTCGTACAGATTAACGCTTCACTGGGGAATATTACACTTCACTCTTGCTACTGGAAATGTTTTCAAGGGCTTGGAGATCGTATTCACTATCACTATCATCACCACTGTTCACATCAGAGTCCTGGAGGCAGGCAAATACGAGTTTCCTCTTTCATTCTGGTACACCTGGACGTGGACAAGACGGCCCAGCACCGGATGTGGAAGGTTGAGGGTTGTCTGGGTTTTCAACACTTACTGGTATTATGGCCATTACTTTTAGTCACAAACTTCTCAAAACCCTGAAATTCATCTTCACTGACACTTTCATCCGTGTTTGAACTGTCATTTGGGAACAAGAGTGTCCCAGTTTGCCGAGGAGTGAGGAGTTTCTCACCACGAGGCATGGTAAACGAGGTGTACTGAAATAGCGTTCCCACAGTGCAGTACAGGTGATCCAATGTTTTTCCTACTGCGCACACTGACCATGCAGACCCATTCTCTCGCATGTGGGCCTACCAGCTTTCTCCCGCTCTATTTGAAGGCGCTAGAATTTATGCATACAAGTACGGCACCAACCCTGGTTCTCAAGCCGTACAAATATGGCACCAACCCTGAAAGGATTAAGGGGCTAACAAAGACCCTTGACTAGTAGTCAGTCTGTCAGATGTGTGTTCATTTGCAGTGAACTCGAGGATAAGGGATAAAGTACCATCCTCTTATCCCCTCCAGGGTACTTAGAGAAAATGTAGTGTAGTACAGTGTTAACTGTGATATACACTCGTAATGCACCATAAAACTAAGTAAGTTTATTCAGGTACAGTATACACAAATACCATTACATAGATTATCATACATAGCAGCATATGTGTAGAGAACCTGGGATATCCCAAAATAGTCAGTAACTTATTTTCTCTAATTTTTTATTTATTCATTTTTTATTTTTTATTTATTTATTTATTTTTTTGTTTTTTTGTGTGTGCTCTCATTTTTGTTGATTACTGTGGCAACATTTTGCTCTCCTGGAGAGCAAAACGTTGCCACAATCAAATGTCACATTAGTTGCACTTGTGTCCTTTTACTTTACATATTGTCGGTAATTCTACCAACGTATGTACATTATCTCGGAAGTAAGTTATTCATAAATTACAGTGATTACAATGTTGATAAATTCAGATTAGCAATGTTTTATCAGCAGGCAGTGCACGAACAGCTTCTCTCAGTGCCAGTACCCAGCTAGGGCTTGCCATATATGTTTTTTGGTAAATATTTTTTTTCTCAGTTTGTTGGGCTGTCTTATTGAAACTTGGGCAATGTATGATGGAAAGATGCTTCTTAACGTACACCAAAAATGAAAGAAATTGAACGATAAATAATGAAGTTCACTTCTCGGCCATTAGACATCTCTTAAAATTCTTAAAAAAAAAATTGTTTGCAGTGAACAGTTCATAGGGGTCTAGAACGGACTCGTGCAATGTTAGTTTTCTCTGTTGATAAAGGTTTTCTCAGTGTTATTCAGTGTTTTTACATTTAGTTTACTATTACCTCTGCATTCTATGGTATAATTAACTATTTTTGTGCTTAAATATCATAAAAAAAAATACATTTCATAGGGGTCAGGAACAGATTAATCGTATTTACATACAGTCCAATGGGGAAATTAGGTTCGGGTCAAAACCAAATCGGGTCGTGACCAGTATTATGGAACGAATTATGGTCACGACCAGAGGTTTCACTGTATGTATTTGTATTTTATTAACACATTGGCCATTTCCCATTAAGGCAGGCTGACTCAAAAAAGAAGAAACATTTTCATGATCATTCAGTCCATCACTGTCTTGCTTTAGGCGTGCTAACACTACAGTGCAGGCACTGTACTTCCCACTTCCAGAACTAAAGTCTGGCTAACCAGTTTTCCTGAATCCCTTCATAAATGTTACTTCGCTCACACTCTAACAGCACATCGTCACAAAATTCATTTGCCTTTGCTCACTATGTAGACCATTTTACTATTGCCTATGGAAATATAAACACACATGCAGTATAATGTGATCCTTTACTGACAGTGTTTTGCCAACACAGTGGGCTTTATTAAGTCACAAACAGATCTGTTGGTGACTTAACCCTTTCAGGGTTGGTGCCGTACTAGTATGGCTTGCACGCCGGGGTTGGTGCTGTACTAGTGCACACAAATTCTAGCGCCTTCAAATCTAGCGAGAGAAAGCTGGTAGGCCTACATATGAAAGAATGGGTCTATGTGGTCAGTGTGTGCCGTATAAAAAAAATCCTGCAGCACACAGTGCATAATGAGAAAAAACTGACCGTGTTTTTGGTTTAAAACAGCGCATTTGCAGTGTATTTTCGTATGGTATTTATGGTTGTATTTTAGTTTTCCTGGTCTCATTTTATAGAATGGAAGACATATTACAGAAATTAAGATGATTTTGATTGGTTTCACAAAGAAAAGGACCTTGAACTTGAGCTCAAAGTAGCAGAAGTGTTCGATTTTTGCCAAAGTCCAAAAGTAAACAAATCATGCCATGCGTCCAATACACGTCAACTGGTGAGTCTAATATTCTTTCACAAGTGCACTGATATTATTTATACCATTTCTACACTAATGCAGTAGTCTGCATAACAGTAAATCTATTTTTTGTGAGAATAAAAATTCAAAGCGGAAAGCAAAAGAAATGTAACAGAGGCCTGGGGACATGAATAATGAACAGAGGAAATGTTAGTACCAGGAATGTCTTTCTTGTTTATTCTGGACCCTATTTGGAAATTGGCATCTTTGGAAATTTGTGTGAAATTGGCAGAATTGCCAATTTCTGACCACTTTATCGGATAGTTGAAATTGGTAAATGGGTGGTTTCTTGTACTCATTTGATAGAAAAAATATAGTTCTAGTGAAATAGTTATGATTTTTGTTGACTGGTACATTGGAATTGGTCGAAAATAGGGCTCAAAGTGGGTGAAATCGCCGATGTGTAAACATCGTCGAGACTGCTAAGTTCGCCAGAGCATAATTCTGCAAGTTTTCCATCAAATTTCTTACTTTTGGTGTCATTATGATTAGGGTAAAGATTCTTTATCATTTCACAAGAAAAAATAATTTTTTTTTTTCGAAAAATTTCCAACCCTCAGAACAAGTTTAGGGGAGGGCCTGCCGACCCTGAAAGGGTTAAAAAAGCCCACTGTGTGGGCGAAATGGTGTCAGTAGAGGATCACATTATACTGCATACGTGTTTGTATTTCCATTGTGTCAATATTTTATACCATTTATTTCCACTATTGCCCATGTTGGTTTGTATTGTCAAATGAGGGAGTGCTTGTCAGTGTGTTGTTGATTCCTCTTTCAAGTGGGCCACCTTGCATGGTTTGTTTCTTTAATAATCTATTAACTGTCATGTGATGTTCTGTCATTCCACATTCTATTTTATATCAGTATGATTTTTCCTATTTCATTATGCAACACAAGGATAAATATTGTTAAATCTCCTAAAAGTATCACACACAGCCTTTCTGAAAGCTGTCTTAGACTAAATGTATTTAAAATTTTGGTCTATTTTCTCTGAGAATCAATATGCTAGCTTCTCCTTGCTGTCATTCAGCTCTAGCTGTGTCTAACCTGGACTATGAGAATCAAGTCCATTATATTGCTTAGCCTCGGTTATTCTTTCTAAACTTAGTGTGATCATTAGTAAGTACAGTTGTCCCCCAGTATCTACAGGGGATACCTACCAAGACCTGCCATGGATATTCCAAAACCTCAGATAGTAGTGAGCCATACATGTAAGTCTTTTTTTGTTGTTTTGTTTACATACATGCCTATGCTAAAGTTTAGTTGATAAATCATGCACAATAAGTGAAGTATTAGTACTTTCTCAGTGATGGGAAACACTTCATGGCCTCTCTTAGGCTTTGAAGAACTGCCACCATCACAACTTTTGCACTCTGGGGCCATTATTAGGCAAAATTAAGGGTTATTTATGGGCCATGGTAAACCGTGGAAACTGAATTCGTGGATACGGAGGTTCTACTGTATTATGCTACTCTTTATCTTTTACAGTTGAAAGCTTGTGAACCTGGATAGGAGTCACTGTACCTGGGACCTGGTCCTAGACCAGGCCTTTCAGTTGCTAAGCTGATCAGCCAGGCTGTTGGTGCAGTCTCTTATTTGGAGGATCACAACAGTGTTTGTCTCCATTATTTTTCTTGTATGGCATTCAACCTCCTCCTATATACACAATAATTACTGATTCAAATAAAACTAAATTCCTTTAAATTAGCATGGCCATGTTTCCTTAACACCTGCTATTGCTGTTCACCTAGCAGTAAGTAGGTACCCAGGTGTTAACACCTGCTATTGCTGTTCACCTAGCAGTAAGTAGGTACCCAGGTGTTAACACTTTCACTGTCGAGACCTCTGACCACAGACCTGCTCTCAGTGTTGAAAAATATTAAAAAAAAAAAAAATTCTTACCAAAATCTTTAAGAATATTTTTTTGATTGTTTTTAAAGAAAAAAAAAATTGCTGTCGGTACTTACCGAGATATAGAGGCGTGAAGTTGACAAAGTGAACCGATTATGGCAGCATTGGCAACTGCCACTCACTCGGTAATATATTATTTTTAATTTTATTCTTTGAAGTAACTTTTGTGGCTGGAGACCAACATAATGTATAAAGTATATATATATCCACTCGTTGTATGCAACACACTAACTGCACAAACATTATCATTATATTGTTCACAAAACTTTGTTTACACAAACCCACACTGCCTTCCCCACCATCCATGCTGCCTTCCCCACCATCCATGCTGCCTTCCCCACCATCCATGCTGCCTTCCCCACCATCCATGCTGCCTTCCCCACCATCCATGCTGCCTTCCCCACCATCCATGCTGCCTTCCCCACCATCCATGCTGCCTTCCCCACCATCCAGTGCTGTTAAAATTCCAAACTAGCCTACAAAGAAACAACCTACTAAAAACATCTATTTCTATGAAAACTGATGTTTACGCCAATGATGCCTTACCAAAACAAGACAAAACCTTCTTTATCGGCTAAGAAAATTACGCTATGCCCCAAAAATCCACCAGTGCTTTGTGAGGGATGGAAAAATCGCAGTTAGGAAACAGCCCACTGGGAAGAGATACTTCATCTCTACAGGACATGACCTTAAAACATTCCTAAGTGAGGCTGGACTAACGGAATCAGAGTAAAGTGCAGATAATACCCACAGTCCACTGTTAGTGTTATATTGTCATAAATTTGTGCCCCCCTAAAATTTTAATACCCCAACTATGTACTTTTGATTGTCATTGTTGTATTCAACGACCATTCTACCTCATAGTCTTAATTGTGTTTAATATCTACAGAATCTATCTCCTTTTTTACAACTTACTACATCACTGTTCTATCTTATTTTATTATAAACTAGCCATAACTTGTCCTCAATAATTCTACCTCACTTTAAGAAATACTCAATTGCCCAATTTTATTCTAAAATCCCTATTATTGCCCAATTTTGCTTTAAACTATATTGACCAAATTTATTATAAACTTCTTTTATTGGCAATTTTTATTCTATACTTTTTTAAACTAGTATTTTCAACTAAAACTTTTATATTATCCTGTCTACCATCTTACTAGCATATTATAACCAAGTCACTGCCATTTTTATTTTTATCATTTTTTTTATTATTCTTTTGCTACCTTAACTTGTGTATTTTATCCTGTCAATTTAAATCTAGTTATACCCTAATTCTTGTAAACAACTTACATAAGACCTTAGTGCAATTACAATTGAGAGTCTTGTGCCTTTTTTATATTATTAGATTAAACTCAGTTGTACTATAGTCAATACCAAATTCATTATATTAGACCATAGTGTAATTACTAGTGAGAGACTGGTGCTATTTTTAATTTGTATTTTTATATTATTAGATTAAACCTAGTTGTACTATAGCTCATTCTAGCTCAAAACATAGACTCCACAAAAGTCATTATATTAGACCTTAGTGCAATTACAAGTGAGAGTCTTGTTCTATTTTAAATTTGTATTTTTATATTACTAGTTTATACCTAGTTGTACTTTAGTTCATTCCAGCACAACACATAGACAACATCAACTT
Organism: Cherax quadricarinatus; assembly: GCF_038502225.1. Lineage (NCBI taxonomy): Eukaryota > Metazoa > Arthropoda > Malacostraca > Decapoda > Parastacidae > Cherax > Cherax quadricarinatus. Next base: position 23,740,515 of record NC_091360.1, on the reverse strand, counting down.
CATTATGTGTAGCAGTGACTATACTCTATATGACCAAAATACTCTAGCTATATACTTGTCCAAACTTCCCACCACTACAGATATCAGTACTAGAACTCAACACACAACTCAGGATATAAATAACCATAATTTAAACCTAGAAGATGATTGATCATGTTGACCCTGATCTAAACCTCCATAATCTGACACCCAATCAAAACCTATTGGAAAGTAACTGCCTTTATTACACAGCATCACAAGCCACCACTATCCTAAACAATGCTAAAAGTCTATCAGTACTTAACTACAACATCAGGTCCTTAAGCAAACACTATGATGACCTCCTGGCACTCCTTGAATCACTAAAGACACCCTTCTCCTGCATTATTCTTACTGAGACCTGCCTTAAGCAGGACACAATAGATATCTACCCCCTACCAGGATACACAGCAATTCACAACTGCAGACAAAACCAAGTTGGGGGTGGTATTGCAATCTATTACTCTAACCAATTATCTTGTATTAGCACCACTTGCTTTAGTGATGAATATGGGGAATATATTTTTGCTAATTTTACTGTAAAAACCTTAAGACACCTATAACAATCGGTGCCATTTACCGGATACCTCACACAGACATCCCAAATTTCAGTGAGAAATTAAAGTCACTAATAACAAACAGACAAATGAATAAGCACCACCTTCTCTTAGCTGGAGACTTCAACATCAACCTTGGCATACTAGATGATCAGCCTGTAACTGATTTCATCAATATGAACAACACACTTCTCATACCAACAATAACTAAACCAACCAGGCTCACTGAGACAAGTGCAACCATAATAGACCACATATGGACCAATATACTAGCCCCCCTTAAATCAGGGATAATCACAGATAGCACTACAGACCACTACCCTACCTTCTTCCTGACAAACATTAGTAAACCACCACTTGAATGCAACAAAGTCTCACTTAGACTACATGACGAGGCCTCAATAAGGAAGTTCACAGCTGACCTAGAGACTGTTGACTGGCCTACAGAATTCTCCAAGGCCAATGGTATTGATGACTGGACAGACATTTTTCTTAACAAATTACTTAGACTATACAACAAACATTGTCCTATAAAAACGAAACAGATCACAAATGAACGGCTTGGTTGCCCATGGCTAACCAGCACCATTCTGAAATCCATTGACAAGAAACACCAATATGAAAAGCAATATAGACAGGGCTTAATACACAAAGATATTCTTAAACACTATTCATCAGTTCTCACCAAAGTAATAAAGAAAGCCAAACAACTATACTACTCCAGTAGATTCACAGACACTAGAGGAGATATAAAAAAGACCTGGAAAACACTCTCTCATATTCTAGTGACCCACAAACTGTAAAAAACCAAGAATATTGTCCTAACTAAACCTAATGAAACACCACTACATCCCACTGACACAGCTAACAAGATAAACGACTTCTTCTCAACCATAGGATCTAATCTCGCCAATAAAATCCCACATACCAATGCCCATGCCGGGGACTACCTAGATGGGAATTTCCCAAATTCCTTCTATCTTGCACCAACTGAGCCCACGGAAGTCACCGAGATTATAAAGTCACTTAAAAATAACTCGGGGAATCTGTCTCATGTCCCACCATTACTGTACAAGCGAGCAGCCCATGTCCTTTTGCATGCTATTTCATTACTTTTTAACAAGTCACTAGAAACTAGCACCTTCCCGAAACTACTCAAGATGGCAAGGGTTACACTAATACATAAAGCTGGTGACCCTACAGACTTAAACAACTATAGGCCAATATCAAACTTACCATTGCTATCCAAAATCTTTGAGAAACTCGTGCACAGGAGACTATATTCATTTATAACGGCACAAAACATACTCAACCCCTGCCAATTTGGATTCAGGAAAAATAAAAGCACTAATGATGCAATTATAAAAATGCTAGATCTGCTTTACACAGCATTGGAAAATAAGGAATATCCACTAGGAATTTTTATTGACCTAAGAAAAGCTTTTGACACAGTAGACCACGACATCCTACTCCACAAACTTGACCATTACGGTATAAGAGGCCATGCGCTTACTTATTTAAAATCTTACCTTACTAATAGGTATCAGTATGTCACCATTAAAGACACAGCATCAACAACACGGCCACTTGATACTGGAGTTCGCAGGGAAGTGTCCTTGGTCCCCTGCTTTTCCTCATATACATCAATGATCTTCCAAACGTATCCCAACACCTGAAACCCATTCTCTTTGCTGACGACACGACTTACGTCATCTCTCACCCTAATCTTGCCACCCTCAACACCATTGTTAATGAGGAGCTGATCAAAATATCGACTTGGATGACAGCCAATAAACTTACGCTTAACACTGACAAAACCTACTATATTATGTTTGGTAGCAGAGCAGGAGATGCACAAATTAACATTAAGATCGACAACACTTTAATTACCAGACATAATGAGGGCAAATTCCTAGGCCTATACCTTGACAACAACCTGAATTTCAGCACCCATATCCAACACAGAACCAAAAAAGTATCCAAAACGGTTGGGATCCTCTCCAAGATACGATACTACATGCCGCAAAATGCCCTTCTCACACTATACCACTCACTTATTTATCCATACCTCACCTATGCTATTTGTGCTTGGGGATCAACTGCAGCAACACACCTAAAGCCTATAATAACCCAACAAAAAGTTGCAGTAAGAATAATCACTAAATCCCATCCCTGGCAACACACCCCCCCACTCTTCATAGATCTAAACTTACTCCCTGTTCAGTACATCCACACTTAATACTGTGCAATCTACATCTACAGGACCTTAAACTCCAATATCAACCTTGACCTAAAATGCTTTCTTGATAGTTGTGACAGAACCCACAGGCATAACACCAGACACAAACATCTCTACGACATTCCCCGTGTCCGACTAAACCTTTCCAAAAATTCAATGTATGTCAAAGGCCCTAAAATCTGGAACACCCTACCTGAGAACTCTAGAACTGCAGACACATTCATCACCTTCAAAACTACCATTAGAAAACATCTTATCTCTTTGATACACCCCGTCAACTAACTACACGAATACCACCTGGTGGTTCACACTTATGCTCACTCACCCATTTGACCAAAAAGAGAAATATTAATCTCAGTCTTAAAATAATGAATCCTGTGATACTCCAATACTGAAACTATGTATTGTGCCAAAACAAATGCATTCACATTGCTAAACTCACAAACTAGTATTTAGTCACTTAGCCATAATACCAACTTACCTCATAATTTGTAATATTTTAAAATTAAGAATTAAACTAAGTGTGCTCGAAATGCCTAGCCATGCTAGTTGTTCTAGTGGTACACTCTGTAATCAGTATTTTACTACATGTAAACCACACAATAACCAAATTCTGTAAACTCAGCATTGTAATCCTTATAGAGAATAAACTTTGAATCCATGCTGCCTTCCCACCATGTATGCTGCCTTCCCCACCCACACTGTGTTCCCCACCATCCATGCTGCATTCCCCACCATCCATGCTGCCTTCCCCACCATCCATGCTGCCTTCCCCACCACTCATGCTGTCTTCCCCACACCCACACTGCCTTCCCCATACCCACGCTGCCTTCCCCACACCCACGCTGCCTTCCCCACACCCACACTGTCTTTCCCACCACCCATGCTGAAAATAAGTTACTTTCACTTTTTGGGGTTATCCTAGGTTCTCTACACATGCTGCTATGTATGATAATCTGTGTAACTGTATTTGTGTATACCTGAATAAGCTTTCTTACACACTGTCTTCTCAACCATCCACACCATCTTCCCCAGTATCCACACTGTCTTCCCCACCATCCACACTGTCTTCCCTACCATCCAAGCTGCCTCCCCAACATCCAAGCTGCCTTTCCCACCACCCACGCTACTTTCCCTTTTCACTATCTGTATCTGTATCCTGGGCATTGCTTTTGGTCACAAACTCCTCAGAACCATGAAATTCATCTTCACTGACACTTCAATCTGTGTTAGAACTATCACTTGGGAAGAGGAGTCCCAAATTTGCCTGGGAGTCAGATATTTCTTACTGCTTGGCATGCTGAACATTTCTACTGAAATGGCGTTCCCACAATGCACCACTGGCTCCCCGATTTTTTTTCTATACAGCGCACACTGACCACACAGACCCATTCTCTCACATGTAGGCCTACCAACTTTCTCCTGCTATATTTGAAGCTGCTAGAATTTTGGCGTAGTACTACAGCACCCACACTGGCTCATAAGCCGTAGTACTATGGCACCAACAGTGAAAGGGTTAATTGACTGGTGTGGGTTGCATCCTGGGGGTGGTGGTATATCTTAGGGCTGGACTTTGAAATAAGCTGAGATAAGATAACAGGCCTTAGCCTGTGAAATTTGTGTTAAAAGAAGTCTGCCTTGTTTTCCATTATTGTTTGAGACTTCAAAGTGTAATACAAGTCCAGAAATTTGGCTTCCTGCCACATCTGTCGTGCTTTGCATTACAACAAAAACTGTTAAATTTCCAGCAAGAAAAAAATATGTAACAGTTGTTTTGGTGGGTCCTTGTACATTGATGTTGAGGGTAATAAACTCTGGGTCTCTCCTGCTTGTTCACAAGTCACTCTCTCAGGTATCCACCTTTGTTGGACTATTTTGAAATATTCTCTGCAACTTTAAGATTGCTCATAGAAGCATTTACGAGATTCAGCGAGAAGTGAGTAGTTTTACATTAAACTACAGTGGCATTCCTAGTGATCCTCCTTCCATTGTTGTTGGGTGTGAAAAATTATATTCTTGTGATTGTGTATTGGACACGACTTTGCAAGGACTGCCAAGTTGTGCTGTCAATTCAATATCTCTTAATAGAGGTCTGTCAGAAAATAGACTTTCAACATCAACACTGACAAGTTCACTCTGACTGTTTTATTTGAAACCCCCATTTTGAATGTGTATTGATTTTTTTTAGCAGAAACTAATTTGTTTCACCAAAAATGACTACCATTTCAGACTCACTAACTCCACTCCTCTGACCCCTGTCGTGTACCTCACCCGTTGAGGCAGTGATGTATTTCCTGTGTAAATTTAGAACTTGTTTTTGAATGTGACAGTGTGATTGAGGATGTGTGTTTGTAAAGCCTCTGAGATGTTGAAATGTGAGTGCAAATGTTGTGTTGCATGTGCAGCCATGTTGAGTACAGCTGTGGTAGACTGGATGGATGGCAGTACAGCTGTGGTAGACTGGATGGATGGCAGTACAGCTGTGGTAGACTGGATGGATGGCAGTACAGCTGTGGTAGACTGGATGGATGCCAGTACAGCTGTGGTAGATTGGATGGATGGCAGTACAACTGTGGTAGACTGGATGGATGGCAGTACAACTGTGGTAGACTGGATGAATGGCAGTACAGCTGTGGTAGATTGGATGGATGGCAGTACAACTGTGGTAGACTGGATGGATGGCAGTACAACTGTGGTAGACTGGATGGATGGCAGTACAACTGTGGTAGACTGGATGGATGGCAGTACAACTGTGGTAGACTGGATGGATGGCAGTACGGCTGTGGTAGACTGGATGGATGGCAGTACAACTGTGGTAGACTGGATGGATGGCAGTACAGCTGTGGTAGACTGGATGGATGGCAGTACAACTGTGGTAGACTGGATGGATGGCAGTACAGCTGTGGTAGACTGGATGGATGGCAGTACAACTGTGGTAGACTGGATGGATGGCAGTACAACTGTGGTAGACTGGATGGATGGCAGTACAACTGTGGTAGACTGGATGGATGGCAGTACAACTGTGGTAGACTGGATGGATGGCAGTACAGCTGTGGTAGACTGGATGGATGGCAGTACAACTGTGGTAGACTGGATGCATGGCAGTACAACTGTGGTAGACTGGATGGATGGCAGTACAACTGTGGTAGACTGGATGGATGGCAGTACAGCTGTGGTAGACTGGATGGATGGCAATACAACTGTGGTAGACTGGATGGATGGCAGTACAACTGTGGTAGACTGGATGGATGGCAGTACAGCTGTGGTAGACTGGATGGATGGCAGTACAACTGTGGTAGACTGGATGGATGGCAGTACAACTGTGGTAGACTGGATGGATGGCAGTACAGCTGTGGTAGACTGGATGGATGACAGTACATCCGAGGCAGACTGGATGGATGACATTACATCTGAGGCAGACTGGATGGATGACAGTACATCTGAGGCAGACTGGATGGATGACAGTACATCTGAGGCAGACTGGATGGATGACAGTACATCTGAGGCAGACTGGATGGATGACAGTACATCTGAGGCAGACTGGATGGATGGCAGTACATCTGAGGCAGACTGGATGGATGACAGTACATCCGAGGCAGACTGGATGGATGACAGTACATCTGAGGCAGACTGGATGGATGGCAGTACATCTGAGGCAGACTGGATGGATGACAGGACATCTGAGGCAGACTGGATGGATGACAGGACATCTGAGGCAGACTGGATGGATGACAGTACATCTGAGGCAGACTGGATGGATGACAGTACATCTGAGGCAGACTGGATGGATGACAGTACATCTGAGGCAGACTGGATGGATGACTACATCTGAGGTAGACTGGATGGATGACAGTACATCTGAGGCAGACTGGATGGATGACAGTACATCTGAGGGAGACTGGATGGATGACAGTACATCTGAGGCAGACTGGATGGATGACAGTACATCTGAGGCAGACTGGATGGATGACAGTACATCTGAGGCAGACTGGATGGATGGCAGTGCATCTGAGGCAGACTGGATGGATGGCAGTACATCTGAGGCAGACTGGATGGATGGCAGTACATCTGAGGCAGACTAGATGGATGGCAGTACATCTGAGGCAGACTGGATGGATGACAGTACATCTGAGGCAGACTGGATGGATGACAGTACATCTGAGGCAGACTGGATGGATGACAGTACATCTGAGGCAGACTGGATGGATGACAGTACATCTGAGGCAGACTGGATGGATGGCAGTACATCTGAGGCAGACTGGATGGATGACAGTACATCCGAGGCAGACTGGATGGATGACAGTACATCTGAGGCAGACTGGATGGATGGCAGTACATCTGAGGCAGACTGGATGGATGACAGGACATCTGAGGCAGACTGGATGGATGACAGGACATCTGAGGCAGACTGGATGGATGACAGGACATCTGAGGCAGACTGGATGGATGGCAGTACATCTGAGGCAGACTGGATGGATGGCAGTACATCTGAGGCAGACTGGATGGATGGCAGTACATCTGAGGCAGACTGGATGGATGACAGTACTTCTGAGGCAGACTGGATGGATGGCAGTACATCTGAGGCAGACTGGATGGATGGCAGTACATCTGATGGCTTGTCAGCTGTACTAGTTCTTACTGAATTGTCAGTATTCATATTTGTCAGTATTCATATTTACTAATAAAATGCCTAAGAACCTTAATCTTTTACCTTGCCTGGAAACTGAACTTGCAATTTCTTAATTGAGATATTATTGTAATGATTGTGTGTTTGTTTGTGAGAATGGTGGCACCTCAATTTGTGTGTAATAATACATACGTACACTGTGTGTGTCAGTTTCTTAGGTGTGTATATGTGTTATTAGTGTATCTTGCCTTCGATCCTGTTTTTACGCTTTGGATATATTCTTTCCTTTCCAGATCCTATTCAAAAGATCGAAAGTATGCAAGAAAGTAATGGTGGAAGATAGACTGGAGTGCTGCACATCATCATAGGTGAATGTTTGCCACTGTTAACACTTTCTCAATAGCAGTGCAAATTTGAAGTAAGCTTTCTTTTGTTATTTTTTTTTTCATTTAATACACTGTTTAAAAGATAAATAGAAACACAAATTTTTTATAATCTAAGAATATTGAAAGATTAATTTTTCTTTTAATAATGTAGTAGGCGTGTAATAAACTTTGGTTTATTGTAATTTCCTTGCTAGTGTAGCATTCTCATTCGTTGAGTCGGTGCATTGCCTCGTTCAACAACTCGATAAACAATCACCTGGACTGATGTAAAATTGTCATGAGGAGCCTGGGAGTATTATCCAAGTTTGTTCATGGTATTATGATCTGATATATAATATAATTTTGTACCTAAAACTTCTTGCATCTGGCTGATTATTTTTGGTTGTTTCTGAGTACATCTTCTGATATATTGAAATGAAACAAGTTGAACCTACCATGGTATGGGTTGGATTAGAACCCCTGGCAAGTGAGTTATAGAACTCCAGATCAGTGCCATAAGTTCTAATCCTATCCATACTGTGGTTTATTTGCATTCGTGTTGTTATGATTTCGTGAATCATGTGAAAGTTGTTAATATCAAGGCAACCTGCTAGTAATGTCAAGGCAGCCTGCTAGTAATATCAAGGCAGCCTGCTAGTAATATCAAGGCAGCCTGCTAGTAATATCAAGGCAGCCTGCTAGTAATATCAAGGCAGCCTGCTAGTAATATCAAGGCAGCATGCTAGTAATGTCAAGGCAGCCTGCAAGTAATGTCAAGGCAGCCTGCTAGTAATGTCAAGGCAGCCTGCTAGTAATATCAAGGCAGCCTGCTAGTAATATCAAGGCAGCCTGCTAGTAATGTCAAGGCAGCCTGCTAGTAATGTGGTAATGAAGAACTGCAGAGAAATTTGTCGTATATAAAGGGCATTCAAACAGATAAGCTGTGGTAAATATGTTCTGTTCTTCTAACTATGCAAATAGTGTACTAATGAGTGGTCATCACTGAATAATTCTAGAAACTGTGTAAGGAGAACTGTTTGGCTGGTATTGATCTTTAGTGTAGTTTTTAATAAGTGCTGTCATAATAGTCTAAGAATTAGAGGGACAGTTGATGTAGAGTTGCAGCAGAATCCATTACAAAGCTGCTCGCTTTATATTTGTCCATCAGGTAGTGTTATCAAACAACTAGCAAATGCTGACTAGGGAAAACTAGTGACTAGTGTTGTCTTCATGCATAGGAATATTAACTATCTTACCCTTGTTAATACTAGACAAGTCAATATGGCTCATGTTTGATGAAGTATAAACAGGCAATAATTTGCTCTGCTTACATAAAATGTCTATTTAATATTTTACATACATGTTAGAAATTATTTTTATTACTGTAATATCTTTTCTTAAATTTGTGACTAGTTCCATTAATTTTGTGTACTGCCAGTTGAAGAGCAAGAGTTTGTGTCTAGTTAATAAGACATATTTCCTGAGGATGACCTAACATTAATGAATAACTTCTTGTACACTGTTTACTTCTTCATTTGTTGTATAACACCTGACTTTCGTATTTCAATATTGAACATACGCTTAAAAAAATTGTGAATTGGATAAGATAGTGAAGGTTTCAAGTGTGCTGCCAATCATTGTTTGGTTCATTTAATTATAAAAAATTTGTTGTTAAGCTTGGCAGACCAAAGATTATTAAAAGAAATTTTGATAATTTCTTAGTGAGTTGCAGCACTATTCTACTTTGAACATTTATATTTGATGTCAGACTATCAGAAATCTCTCTCCTGCTCATTTAAAGTATCTTACAGTAATATATACATAGAAAACTTTATATTAATATATTCTTGAAATTTTATAAGTGTTGAAGTTGCAATAATTTTATCAAATGCTTCTGTACATCTGTAAAACATATTTATACTTTGGTTGATAACTGACTTAGGGAACTATATTTATTTATGAGGTCTACGTTCATTTCATTTACAGAATACCTGCAATACTTACAAATTACAAAAAAAAAGATTCAGTCTATGTACAGTGCTCAGATATTTTATGTACTTATACATGTAATATTGTGCTTCGTGTCAGTAATTAACTCGGTGAAAACAATAAAGTTCATGATATTGTAAACATTATAAGTTCTCTTAGTAATATTGCAAGATTTGAGTCTGCAACTTGCAAATACTTGCCTCTACAGTGGTGAATCTCTTAAATTCACATACTTATTAAATGTAATTAACATCTAAAATATGTAATGCATTTTTCTCAGTTCAGTAGATTTAGCATAAGACTCCTTCACATGAAAATGTTGAGGTTAATTCAGTTACTTGAGTATTTTTTGATCATATTGTGTTCACTAGTACTCTAGGACAGTTTAGTACTCTGCTACAAGGATTTTGTTCAAATGATGTGGAACTTAGTATACTTATTCTTAAAGCAAGTTAGATAAAAGTAGAGAAAATCTTGGTAAGCCTCTGTGATGTCTCCAGGACCTTTATACTTTACTAAATGAATATAGAATTGAACTGTATTGTAGTTGTTGGTACACACAAATATCTTGGTGTAGTTAAGGTGAACTTAACATATGTGGCCTCTGTTCTTGGTCTGAGTACTTGGCAGGATGATAACATGACTGAGTACTTGGCAGGATGATAACATGACTGAGTACTTGGCAGGATGATAACATGACTGAGTACTTGGCAGGATGATAACATGACTGAGTACTTGGCAGGATGATAACATGACTGAGTACTTGGCAGGATGATAACATGACTGGGTACTTGGCAAGATGATCAACACTCAAATAAATCTGTATGCCAAAAGATGGATGAAAAGCAACTATTCCATTTAATAAATATTAGTAAGTTGATTATAAATTTTACAAGAGTTTTGGTAAATAAAGCTTAAGAGAAAATTAGTTGCTGCTTTAAATATTAGAAGACAATATGTTAGGCCAGCAGTTTCCTTTCAATAGATGGTAATTAAGTATATTAAGTTGATTTTTCTATTTAAAGACAGACACATTAAAGAATACTATCAATCATTGTGAATGTTTGTATTGTATGATGTTCCTAACTTGCAAATCTGGAAATTTCAAACACAATACAACCTCTTAAACTTAATTTGTTAATGTATAATATGTGTTGTATTATTTTTAATGCAAGTGCTGTCCTCTGCATGATAGCTGTTGCCATTGATGACAATCATGATAATGAAAACTGGAAGTGAGTCAATTCTTGCTTATTAATATGCATTATTCCCTTAAATAAAATGGTGCACTAAAGAAAAATAAAAGAGCTTGTAATAGAGACATTAAGCAAATTTCTTGATTTGCTTAGTATAAAACTTAAGTGTTAGGGAAACAAAATCATTTAATAATTATATCATTTACCATAAGAAATTAAGGTCCTAATTAAACCATCATAGAACATAGTGTATATTTCTGTGCATATACAGTGGAACCTCGGTACTTGAACAGCTCAGTACTCGAATTTGGTATTCGAATGCTTTGTTCGGTAAACAAATTACTCTGTAGTTGACCGTTTGCTTGGCACTCGACCAAACAAACACGACTGGCCAGAACTTCACTGTAAGGTATTTTGTGTTTCTTTGCATTTTTTGGTATTTTTTTATATTATTTGCATAAATATGACAGTATGGGGCCTAAGAGGGTTAGTGATAACAGCCAACCAAGAAGAAAATTGGTTGGGAAAAATTCGTTCTGTACTTGAACAGATCGGCACTCGAACAGCCTTCTGGAACCAATTAAGTTTGAGTGCTGAGGTTCCACTGTAGTTGACTTTATTCTCTAAAGTATTCTTTATTAGTATGAAGGTGAATTTTCAGCCTTAAATAACTGACTTGATAGACTTTACACCTGACAAGCTAACACAAGATATTACATAAAGTTGTTCTCTTCAGTGATGAACAAGTAGAAGACATTGTAAATTTCCAAATGTTCTAGGAAGGTATCTTTGGTTAATTGTACCATTTATGTAGAGGGAAAGGTGCCCCCATAGTATAGGATTATATTGATGTCACTTAACAGCTTACATAATAGTCAGGAAGCAGGTGCTCCAAATAGTCTTATCTATTATTAAAGTTACTATCTGTTAGGTTACACAAGGTCATGTTGAAGACAGTATCAAGTGTTAGGTCTCAGGAGAAATATTTCCTGATATAAGTCAACCATAAATATTATAAATCATGAGTTACTCTTTAGTCATAATGTCAACAAGTCTCTTGTTAGCAACAAAGATTGCTTTCTGTGTAGTTAGAATTTTCTTGTATGTCACTTCCTTGTGTAGGAACTACCAGTATTCTGCCTGACTTGGCACTTGGAAAGTTAGCTGTCAGTCTGTTTTATTATGTTTGCATATAAAACTTGGCACTTGGAAAGTTAGCTGTCGGTCTAAGTTTTACTATGTTTGCATATAAAACTTCAATAATGGTTTGTGTTGGAATAAAAAAAAATTATAAAACATAATTTTTAAACAAAATCCTTAAAAGCAACATTGAGATATTTTTTTTTTTAATTCACTGGCCATATCCCACTGAGACAGGGTGACCTAAAAAGAAAAAGTTTTTCCTTTTTAAATTTAGTAATTTATACAGAAGGGGGTACTAGCCCCATTGAGAGAACTTGCCTTCAAGAAAAGTGTTAGATTCTTGCAAGTAAATTAATGCTGCACAGCAAGGATGAGATATTGAAGTGCGTGTTAAACAACATTGTGGAAAAATAGTGAGGGTTACAAGTGATCCCCTGATGGAAGGTGGTTCACACTTGGTGGAGAGATTATTGTCTTCTCTGTCTTGGACATATTGAGTGTTTCAGCTCCCTCAGGATGACCTGGGTATGTAGAGGTCTAACTAACCACCATACATCCTGTTTGTCATGCACAGCTGTGCACTCGTACACTCCTGCGCTTTACTCCCTCGTTACCCTTGCACACTCCACTGTACCACTGAATTACTCTCTTGGGTTTAGTGCTTAATTTGATTTTATTAAAGAGGCAAGAGTGCTGGCCTGTCATGTTATTTGGGTGGCAAAACTAACTTGTTGGTGAGTGTGTGTGGGCACTCATTACCACTATTTTGTGCACAGACTGGAAAAAAGTTATGGTAATTGGCTGGCAAGTACTCTCCAGACCCTGCTCCATTCTTACAGAAGCTATTGAGGTTACCATAGCATTTGTTTATCACCATGTTATGTGTATTCCAGGGGCTACATCTCTTGCCCTCATTTCTTAGCTCCAAACTTGAGAGGAGGTCGACACCTCTTAACCCTTTGACTGTCGCGGCCGTATATATACGTCTTACGAGGTACCGTGTTTGACGTATATATACTCATAAATTCTAGCGGCTTCAAATCAAGCAAGAGAAAGCTGGTAGGCCCACATGTGAGAGAATGGGTCTGTGTGGTCAGTGTTCACCATATAAAAAAAATCCTGGAGCATGCAGTGCATAATGAGAAAAAAAAACTCCGACCGTTTTTTTTAATTAAAATGCCGACTCTGTGGTCTATTTTCGTATAGTATTTATGGTTGTATTCTCGTTTTCTTGGTCTCATTTGATAGAATGGAAAACATATTATAGAAATAGAGGTGATTTTGATTGATTTTACTATAAAAAGAACCTAGAAATGGAGCTCAAAGTAGGGGAAATGTTTGATTTTTGCCAATGTTCAAAAGTAAACAAATGATGCCATTGTCCAATAAAGGTCCAACTAGCCATTCTAATATGCAGTCATGAATGGGTTGATATTATTTGTACAATTATTACAGTATTGCAGTAGTCTGCATAATAGTAAGTCTTCTATATTTTGTTTGAATAAAAATTCAAAATAGAAAGCAAGAGTAATATCAGAGGCCTGGAGACGTGACTGATGAGCAAAGAAAATGTTATTTTAGAGCCAGGAATGTCTGCATTGTTCATTCTGGACCTTATTTTGAAATTGTCATATTTTTTAGTTTTCGTGAAACTGGCCAAATTGCAAATTTCTGACCACATTATTAGGTAGTTCAAATCGGTAAATGGGCAGTTTCTTGTACTCAATCGATAGAAAAAATGGAGTTCTAAAGAAATAGCTATGAGTTTGGGTGACTGGAACAGTGGAATTAGCCGAAAATAGGGCTCAAAGTGGGCGAAATCGCCGATTTGTAAACAGCACCGAGGTCGCTAACTTCGCGAGAGCATAATTCCATCAGTTTTCCATCAAATTTCGTTTTTTTGGTGTCATTACAATCGGGAAAAGATTATCTATAATTTCATAAGAAAAAATAATTTTTTTTTTTTTTTAAATTTTGCGACACCAGGAGACGCCTCAGGATTGGGGGTTGCGACAGTCAAAGGGTTAAATTTTCCTTGTCATGGTGAGGAACTTTATAACAGTCCCTTCATGCTCCACAGACTCAACATTTACCATGTGCCAACCAGCAGCACCTGGGCCTGATGACATCCATATCTGTATGCTTCAACACTTGTATCTTATATCACTTGTTGCCATTTTGTATCATTTCAATCTCATTTGGTCCCAGGGGGTTTTCTCTCTTCACTAGAAAGCCTCCATTGTCTCACCTTTACATTAACTGGGTATTTTGGGTCATGACATCTCTTGTTAGACCCATTGCTCTTACTAGTGCAATTTGTAAGTTGCTCGTCGCTTAGTTAATAAACTTTGAAATCCAAAATTCTCTCGTTAATTTGGTTTTCATAATGGCCACACTACCATCGACCTCTTAACCTACTTGGGTATGAATGTTTGCAATGCCTTTGCTAATAATCGACTGATTATTGCAATCTTTTTTTTGATCTTGAAAAAGCTTCCTCTTCAAGGGGGGCTCCTTGGCGTGGTGAAGAAGCTCTTGGTCTGAGGAATTAGAACTGTCGGTCTCCTTCCTCAGACCAAACCTAATTACCCCCCAATCCCCCGTTCCCTATCCCATCCTCCCCTTTTTCCTTTCCTCCTCCTCCCCACCCCTCCCTTTTGCCCTTCCTTTTTGGCCTTTGGTTTTTTTTTTTCTCTCCCACAGGTACGCTAGTTCCTAGGTAGGGGAAAGGGTACCGGGGTCCATCCCATTCCGTTGAGGTTCTTGGCGGTGGCATAGTTTGCCGTGGAATCTGGATTGCCTGGGGATGTCCCGATCCCTCTCCGGTATCCCAGAGGGTGGCTTTGGGTGTCTCTCGGGCGACGGGTGTATCTCTGGAAGCCACCTTTCGGATTCCGGGGGTGGTGGCTGAAGGAGGTATGCTTTGTGGCGGATATCCGGCCGCCCTCTCTTTTGTCCACTGAGGTAGCTCGGCAGATGTGAGGTTGCTATCCCGGATTGCTGGTTTACTGGCATGAAGGGTAGGGTATGGCACGGGTTCCATGCTGCATCTGCGCTACTAGCGGTGATGAGGTCCTCTTGGGCACGGAGGGAGATTTCCGGCCCTTTCATTCCTCCTGGGAACTATTCCTCCCCGCTCCCCCCTTTTTTTATTCTTTTTTTTTTTTATTTTTATTTTCTTTTCTTTTTTTTTCTTAAAAACAAAAAGCAAAGGAGTAACCTAACCATGGCAGCCCTAGTCCATGAACCCACTACCCACGGGCCCCTTCTTGATACCGCACCCCATTCTGACCTTGCCTTGTGTTTAGACCACTCTTCGGACACTCCTGATGCCCCTGTACCACTTGCTGGTGCTGTTTCCTCACCCGCTTCAGGTACCGGGGCTTCGACTGACTCCTTCGATTTGTCTGAACTCCGCTCTCCTTTGACTATGCTTCCGGCTTCTCCCTCTACGGTACGGTAATTTTCGAATCGCCTGCCCATTTCACGCCGGACCAACTCCGGTCCTACTCCTAAACGCCACCGTCAATCTTCTGATGATGCTCCTTCGTTACCTTCCCATTCTACTCAGAAAAGACCGACACGTCAAGCACTCCCTCTCCACGCTCAGTTTCGGACAACACAATGGGCTAAATTCTTTACTTTAAGACCGACTTCTTCTTCTGCCTACCTTTCTGACCATAGTATTGGCAAAGCGCTCCTGCGTCATGTTGGTAGAGATATTTCATTTCATGCTCTCAAGAGCGGTATGCGCATTGTCACTGTCCAGAATGCTACCCAAGCTCATGATCTTTCTCTCCTTTCGAATATCGATACTACTCCTATCACTATTGAAAAACATCTTTCTCTCAATTCTTGTAGTGGTACTGTCATTCTGCCCCATACCATAGTCCAACAGAATTTCCAGTCATGTGGTAATGACATTTTTGAACAGCTGGAACTCCAGGATCTCCCAATCCTCAAAGTAGACACTTATGTCCTTCCTGCCCGGGGGCGGAGACATTACCCTTGCAATGTGGCTCGTTTAACTTTTGACAGCCGAGAACTCCCGTCCTCTGTATATGTCGCGGGACATCGGTTACAAGTTCGAAAGGTGATACCTACACCTCAACAATGTAGAAATTGCTGGCGTTTTGGTCACCCAGCGAAATATTGCAGATCTATGGCCGAATGCCCAGTCTGTGGTGCCGACGACCATTCTAATACATCTTGCAGTCAACCTCCATCTTGCCTTAATTGTAATGAAGCTCACCCTTCGTACTCCCGCCGTTGCCAGGTCTACTTAAATGAACGTGAAATCCGTTGCCTCAAAGAGGCAGAAGGTCTCCCTTATGCTATGGCAGTTACTCATCTCCGCCTCCAAGGGAGACTACCCCGTGTTTCTTATTCTCGTGTTTCCAAACATCCCCCCACTTCTGGGGTCTCATCTTCTGCAGCCTCCTCTGTTGTTACCCCTCCCATAGCCACTACGGCATCTAATCCTTTTGCTGTCCTTGGCTCTGACGTCCCGACTACAACTCAGTCTGTTCTCACATCTTCGCGTCCTTCCTCACAAGCCCCAGTATCGACAAGACCTCGTACGACACCTAATACCAATCGCCCCCCTACTCAGAAGTCCAAAAAATCTACATTGTTCAAATCTTCTTTGCCCCTTCCTTCCCTTCTTCCACCTCCACACTTTACCTTTCCAGTCTCTGTACCTAGTTCTTCCCCTCTCTCTGGCTCTATTACAAGTGTGGAGATTCACCCTCCTCCTCGTACTATGCCTTCCACCCCCGTCCCCTCCCAAGTTTCTCCCTCTTCTGCCACCTCCCAGGTTTCTGCCTCTTCTATCCCCCCCCACACTTCATCTCCAGTCCCTTACACTCTTCCCTCCCCCTCTACTTTGGTACAGTCCATTACTGTCCCAATCTTTACTCACCCTCCTCCTTCTATCTCCAATATGGTCTCCCATACGTCTTTGAATTCAGAAACACTTGAAGCCATTTCAGAATATATTGCAGAGACTAAACCTTCAATGGACACTGATTCACTTCCTGTTCCTTCTCTTCCCTCTCCTCCATCTTCATAACCCCATTCTTCGCAACGCTCCGTTCCTTCGCTACTTGAACGTCTTCCAATGCCACCACACGTTGACTTTTCTAACCCCTCTAGTCCGTAGGTGCCTTTACCTACAGATTCCTGGTATTTTCTTCATCTCCAATCATGGCCTATTTACAGTGGAATATCCGTGGCCTCAGGGGTAATCGGGGTGAGCTTCAGATGTTGCTTTCCAGGTTTTCCCCTGTTGGTGCTTGCTTACAAGAACCAAAATTACACTCGGCTGTTTTCCAACCTATCTCAGGCTATAATTTATTGTATTCTTCGGATACTTTCTCAGATGGGACCTTTAACCCTTTCAGGGTCCGTCCCGTAGATCTACGGCTTTGCGTTCAGTGTCCAAACCATAGATCTACGTCATGAGCTCGGCTCACTCTGATAAACTGTGAGTGGTACATTTGGGCCTAGATATGAGGGAATACATCTATGTGGTATGTGTGCACCACATAAAACAGATCCTGCAGCACACTGTGTATAATGAGAGAAAAAAACTGAAATCATGATTTTTCGGTTAAAACAGCAAATTTGCAGTGTTTTTTCGTATGTTTTTTATAGTTGTATTTGCGATTTCTTGGTCTCATTTGATAGAATGGAAGACATATTACAGAAATAGAGATGATTTTGATTGGTTTTAGCACTGGAAATGGCTTGAAACTGAGCTCAAAGTAGCGGAAATGTTAAATTTTTGCCGATATTCAAGAGTAAACAAACGACCTCACACATCTAATACACATCAGCTGGTGGGTCTAATATACATTCACAAATATGGTGATGATATGTATACAATTATTACAGTATTGCATAACAGTACCTCTTCAAGGGGGGCTCCTTGGCGTGGTGAAGAGGCTCTTGGTCTGAGGAATTAGCCCTGTCGGTCTTCTTCCTCAGACCGAACCTAATTACCCCCCATTCTCCCCTCCCCTATCCCATCCTCCCCATCCTCCCCTTTTTCCATTCCTCCTCCTCCTCCTCACCCCTCCCTTTTGCCCTTCCTCTTTTTAGCCTTCGTGATTTCTCCCACAGGCGCGCTAGTTCCTAGGTAGGGGAAAGGACACCGGGGTCGATCCCATTCCGTTGAGGTTTCTTGGCGGTGGCGTAGTTTGCCGTGGAATCTGGATTGCCTAGGGATGTCCCGATCCCTCTCCGGTATCCCGGAGTAGCTTTGGGTGTCTTTTGGGCGACGGGTGTATCTCTGGAAGCCACCTTTCGGATTCCGGGGGTGGTGGCTGAAGGAGGTATGCTTTGTGGCGGATATCCGGCCGCCCTCTCTTTTGTCCACCGAGGTAGCTCGGCAGATGTGAGGTTGCTATCCCGGATTGCTGGTTTACTGGCATGAAGGGTAGGGTATGGCATGGGTTCCATGCTGCATCTGCGCTACTAGCGGTGTCGAGTCCTCTTGGGCGCGGAGGGAGATTTCCGGCCCTTTCATTCCTCCTGGGAACTATTCCTCCCCGCTCCCCCCTTTTTTTATTCTTTTTTTTGTTTTTATTTTCTTTTCTTCTTTCTTTTTTTTTCTTAAAAACAAAAAGCAAAGGAGTAACCTAACCATGGCAGCCCTAGTCCATGAAACCACTACCCCCGGGCCCCTCCTTGATACCGCACCCCATTCTGACCCTGCCTTGTGTTTAGACCACTCTTCGGACACTCCTGATGCCCCTGTACCTCTTGCTGGTGCTGTTTCCTCACCCGCTTCAGGTACCGGGGCTTCGACTGACTCCTTCGATTTGTCTGAACTCCGCTCTCCTTTGACTATGCTTCCGGCTTCTCCCTCTACGGTACGGCAATTTTCGAATCGCCCACCCATTTCATGCCGGACCAACTCCGGTCCTACTCCTAAACGCCAACGTCAATCTCCTGATGATGCTCCGTCGTTACCTTCCCATTCTACTCGGAAACGACCGACACGTCAAGCACTCCCTCTCCACGCTCAGTTTCGGACCACACAATGGACTAAATTCTTTACTTTAAGACCAACTTCTTCTTCTGCCTACCTTTCCGACCATAGTATTGCCAAAGCGCTCCTGCGTCATGTTGGCAGAGATATTTCATTTCACGCTCTCAAGAGCGGTACGCGCATCGTCACTGTCCAGAATGCTACCCAAGCTCATGATCTTTCTCTCCTTTCGAATATCGATACTACTCCTATCACTATTGAAAAACATCTTTCTCTCAATTCTTGTAGTGGTACTGTCATTCTGCCCCATACCATAGTCCAACAGAATTTCCAGTCATGTGGCAATGACATTTTTGAACAGCTGGAACTCCAGGATCTCCCAATCCTCAAAGTAGACACTTATGTCCTTCCTGCCCGGGGGCGGAGACGTTACCCTTGCAATGTGGCTCGTTTAACTTTTGACAGCCGAGAACTCCCGTCCTCTGTATATGTCGCGGGACATCGGTTACAAGTTCGAAAGGTGATACCTACACCGCAACAATGTAGAAATTGCTGGCGTTTTGGTCACCCAGCGAAATATTGCAGATCTATGGCCGAATGCCCAGTCTGTGGTGCCGACAACCATTCTAATACATCTTGCAGTCAACCTCCATCTTGCCTTAATTGTAATGAAGCTCACCCTTCGTACTCCCGCCGTTGCCAGGTCTACTTAAATGAACGTGAAATCCGTTGCCTCAAAGAGGCAGAAGGTCTCCCTTATGCTATGGCAGTTACTCATCTCCGCCTCCAAGGGAGACTACCCCGTGTTTCTTATTCTCGTGTTTCCAAACATCCCCCCACTTCTGGGGTCCCATCTTCTGCAGCCTCCTCTGTTGTTACCCCTCCCATAGCCATTACGGCATCTAATCCTTTTGCTGTCCTTGGCTCTGACGTCCCGACTACAACTCAGTCTGTTCTCACATCTTCGCGTCCTTCCTCACAAGCCCCAGTATCGACAAGACCTCGTACGACACCTAATACCAATCGCCCCTCTACTCAGAAGTCCAAAAAATCCACATTGCTCAAATCTTCTTTGCCCCTTCCTTCCCTTCTTCCACCTCCACACGTTACCTTTCCAGTCTCTGTACCTAGTTCTTCCCCTCTCTCTGGCTCTATTACAAGTGTGGAGATTCACCCTCCTCCTCGTACTATGCCTTCCACCCCCGTCCCCTCCCAAGTTTCTCCCTCTTCTGTCACCTCCCAGGTTTCTACCTCTTCTGTCCCCCCCCACACTTCATCTCCAGTCCCTTACACTTTTCCCTCCCCCTCTACTTTGGTACAGTCCATTACTGTCCCAATCTTTACTCACCCTCCTCCTCCTATCTCCAATATGGTTTCCCATACATCTTTGAATTCAGAAACACTTGAAGCCATTTCAGAATATATTGCAGAGACTAAACCTTCAATGGACACTGATTCACTTCCTGTTCCTTCTCTTCCCTCTCCTCCATCTTCACAACCCCATTCTTCGCAACGCTCCGTTCCTTCGCTACTTGAACATCTTCCAATGCCACCACACGTTGACTTTTCTAACCCCTCTAGTCCGTAGGTGCCTTTACCTACAGATTCCTGATATTTTCTTCATCGCCAATCATGGCCTATTTACAGTGGAATATCCGCGGCCTCAGGGGTAATCGGGGTGAGCTTCAGATGTTGCTTTCCAGGTTTTCCCCTGTTGGTGCTTGCTTACAAGAACCAAAATTACACTCGGCTGTTTTCCAACCTATCTCAGGCTATAATTTATTGTATTCTTCGGATCCTTTCTCAGATGGGACCTTTAATGAAAGTGCCCTTCTTCTACGCAATGATATTCCGTACTGTCAACTATTTGTCCATACCTCGCTGCATTACACTGCAGCCCGTATCCACTTGAATAAGTGGTTTACAATATGTTCTTTATATCTCTCTCCTTCTCGAGCATTTTCTATCCCAGACTTTGCCTTTCTTGTTTCATCCTTACCACCACCACTTCTGTTACTTGGTGATTTTAATGCCCACCATTTCCTCTGGGGGGGGTCTCATTGTGACTCACGTGGCATTCAGTTGGAGGCTTTTCTTGCCTCTCACCCCCTCCATGTTTTAAATACGGGTACTCCCACCCATTTTGATCCTCGTACTCATACTCTCTCTTGCATCGATCTATCAGTCTGCTCTTCCTCCACTGCACTAGACTTCACCTGGTCTGTTCTACCAGACTTACATGACAGCGATCATTTTCCGATCATTCTTACTTCTCCTTCCTATTCACCACCTTCCCGTAGCCCTCGCTGGCAATTTGATCGGGCAAATTGGGATCTTTACTCACACCTCACTGCTTTTAGTGAGGTTCCTTCTTCATCCTCCATTGATGAGCTCCTACACATCTTCTCGACATCAGTTTATACCGCAGCTTCTCATTCTATACCCCAAACCTCAGGCAGGCATTCTCAGAAGTGCGTGCCTTGGTGGTCTCCTGCTTGTGCTCGTGCAGTACGTTTGAAACGTGCTGCATGGGGCAGGTACCGGTACAATAGAACCGCTGAGAGACTTGTTGATTTTAAGCAGAAGCGTGCGATCGCTCGCCGTGTCATCCGTGAAGCTAAACGCACTTGTTGGCGAGACTATGTTTCCACCATCACCTCTGCTTCTTCTATGAGTGCAGTCTGGAAAAAAGTGAGGAAATTGAGTGGTAAATACTCTCCTGACCCGGCTCCTGTTCTACGGGTCACTGGTGTTGATATAGCAAACCCTCTCGACGTTGCCATTGAACTTGGCACACATCTGGTCCGTATTTCCCGAGGGCTCCATCTATGCCCCTCGTTTCTTTCCTCAAAGTCTGCCAGAGAGTTAGTACCCTTGGACTTTTCTTCTCTCGGAGAAGAACAGTATAATGTGCCTTTTACACTTCAAGAACTGGAGGCAACGCTCTCAGCTTGCCGATCATCGGCAGCTGGGCCTGATGACATTTATATTCGTATGTTACAACATTTACGTCGGTCAGCCCTTGTAGTCCTCTTACACCTCTTCAATCTTATTTGGGCACAAGGAGTTCTTCCCCAGCTGTGGAAATCTGCCATTGTTCTCCCTTTCCGCAAACCGGGTACTACAGGACATGATGCCTCCCACTATCGCCCCATCGCTCTTACAAGTGCAGTTTGCAAAGTGATGGAACGCCTCGTAAATCGACGTTTAATGTGGTATTTAGAGACTCACAACAGTCTCTCCGCGAGTCAATATGGCTTTCGTAAGGGTCGTTCTACCATAGACCCCTTACTACGCTTGGATACGTATGTTCGTAATGCCTTTGCGAATAATCACTCAGTTATTGCCATATTTTTTGACCTTGAGAAGGCATATGACACAACTTGGAGGTATAATATTTTGGCCCAGGCCCATTCCTTAGGCCTCCGAGGCAATCTACCATCCTTCCTTAAGAACTTTTTAACTGACAGACATTTCCGTGTTCGAGTCAATAATGTTCTTTCCCCGGACTTCGTCCAAGCTGAAGGTGTCCCTCAGGGATGTGTTCTAAGCACAACACTTTTTCTCCTTGCTATAAATGATTTGGCCTCTGTTCTTCCACCCAATATTTGGTCATCACTCTATGTTGATGACTTCGCTATTGCTTGTGCAGGCGCTGACTGTCACCTTATTGCAGTTTCTCTCCAGCATGCGGTCGACCGTGTTTCCACTTGGGCCACCACACATGGGTTTAAATTTTCAAGTACCAAAACTCACCAAATTACTTTCACTAGACGCTCTGTTATCTCCGATCATCCTTTGTATCTCTATGGCTCCCGTATCCCCGAACGTGATACAGTCAGGTTTCTAGGCCTTCTCTTTGACCGTCGGTTAACCTGGAAACCTCACATTACCTCTCTGAAGGCAACTTGTCACAGCCGGCTAAACCTTCTTAAAACGCTTGCTCATCTTTCCTGGGGAGCTGATCGTCGAACTCTGCTTCGCCTACATTCAGCCCTCGTTTTATCGAAACTCGATTATGGTGACCAGATTTATTCCGCGGCCTCTCCTGCTACTCTCTCTAGCCTTAACTCTATCCATCACCAAGGCTTACGTTTGTGCCTTGGTGCTTTTCGCTCTTCCCCTGTTGAGAGCCTCTATACAGAAGCAAATGTTCCATCCTTGTCTGATCGCCGTGATGCCCATTGCCTTCGTTACTATGTACGCTCTCACGATCTACACAATCCTTCCATTTATAGAATGGTCACCGATATTAGTAGACATTCTTTATTCGTTCGCCGCCCCTGTTTGCTCCGTCCCTTTTCTCTTCGCCTACTTTCACTCTTGTCTTCCCTTCAGTTACCACCTTTATATGTTCATGTAGCATCTCACTTTTCCCTACCCCCCTGGGAAGTTCCAGCTGTTCGGGTCTGTTCTTTCTCACTCCCTTGCTCGAAAGCTCAACTGCCTACGGTGGCTTCCCGCTCTCTTTTTCTTGATCACTTCCACTCTCATTCTCATGCCACCGCTGTGTACACAGATGGCTCTAAGTCTTCAGACGGCGTCGGATTCGCAGCAGTGTTTCCGGACAGCGTCGTACGAGGGCATTTACTATCTTCAGCTAGCATTTTTACTGCTGAACTGTATGCCATTCTTGCAGCACTTATTCGTATCGCATCTATGCCTGTGTCATCATTTGTAGTAGTCTCAGACTCCCTTAGTGCTCTACAGGCTATTCGAAAATTTGATACATCTCATCCCCTAGTTCTCCGTATCCAACTTTGGCTACGCCGTATCTCTACCAAACATAAAGATATTGTTTTTTGTTGGGTCCCTGGTCATGTCGCCGTACAGGGCAATGAACAGGCAGACACTGCTGCGCGGTCAGCAGTATATGACCTACCAATTTCCTATCGAGGTGTTCCATTTCTGGACTATTTTGCTGCAATAGCTACCCACCTTCGCACCCGTTGGCAACAACGTTGGTCAACTCTGCTCGGTAACAAACTTCATTCTATTAAACCGAGCATAGGTTACTGGCCGTCTTCTTGTCATCAGTGCCGAGGTTGGGAGACCACTCTCTCCCGCCTTCGCATTGGCCACACTCGTCTTACTCATGGGTATCTCATGGAGAGGCACCCTGTTCCTCTCTGTGAGCAGTGTCAAGTTCCAGTATCGATTAGCCACATTCTGTTAGACTGCCCTCTCTATCAACGAGCACGCAGAATTTACCTCCAACGTCGTCTTCGTTCTCCTACTCTCTCTTTACCTTCCCTTCTTGCTGATGGACCCTCCTTTAATCCTGACTCTCTCATTGACTTCTTGACAACGACTGATTTACTCCACAAACTCTGATGATACTTTTCGCACTCCCCTCAGCCCTTTCTAGTTCAGTCTCTTGCTGCCCTTTACCCTTTCACCATCCACTGCCCCGCTGTTATCCGTAACCTGTTGCTCATCCATCTCCCTTTTGCCACCTGATGCCCTCGCTTCCTTCCTGCCCTGCAGCGCTGTATAGTCCTTGTGGCTTAGCGCTTCTTTTTGATTATAATAATAATAATAATGCATAACAGTAAATCTTCTATTTTTTGGTGTGAATAAAAATTCATTATGTGAATAAAAAATCAAAATGGAATTTATTTGTAAAGCCTCAAAACATAACTAATGAACAGAGGAAATGTTAGTTTAGTGCCAGGAATGCCTACATTGTTCATTCTGGACCCTATTTTGAAATTGGAATATTTTGAACTTTGTGTTAAATTGGCCAAATTAACAATTTCCGATCACTTTATTTTGTAGTTGAAACAGTTGACTTGGCGATTTCTTGTGCTCAATCGATAGAATAGAAGTAATATTAGTGAAATAGCTAAGAATTTGGTTGATTGGAATAACGTAATTGGCCTAAAATGGGAGTCAAAGTCGGCAAAATCGCCGATTCGTAAATATCGCTGGCACATCAAAATTCGCGAGAACATAATTTCATCAATTTTCCACCAAATTTCGTACTTTTTGTTTTATTACCTTCACAAAAAAATTCTCTACGATTTCATAAGAAAAAATAACACATTTTTTTTTTTGAAAATTCTTGGACACTGGTGCGTGACTCCAGATTTGGGCCTTGGACCCTGAAAGGGTTAATGAAAGTGCCCTTCTTCTATGCAATGATATTCCGTACTGTCAACTATTTGTCCATACCTCACTGCATTACACTGCAGTCCGTATCCACTTGAATAAGTGGTTTACAATATGTTCTTTATATCTCTCTCCTTCTCGAGCATTTTCTATCCCAGACTTTGCCTTTCTTGTTTCATCCTTACCACCACCACTTCTGTTACTTGGTGATTTTAATGCCCACCATTTCCTCTGGGGGGGGGGTCTCATTGTGACTCACGTGGCATCCAGTTGGAGGCTTTTCTCGCCTCTCACCCCCTCCATGTTTTACATACGGGTACTCCCACCCATTTTGATCCTCGTACTCATACTCTCTCTTGCATCGATCTGTCAGTCTGCTCTTCCTCCACTGCACTAGACTTCACCTGGTATTTTCTACCGGATTTACATGACAGCGATCATTTTCCGATGATTCTTACTTCTCCTTCCTATTCACCACCTTTCCGTAGCCCTCGCTGGCAATTTGATCGGGCAAATTGGGATCTTTACTCACACCTCACTGCTTTTAGTGAGGTTCCTTCTTCATCCTCCATTGATGAGCTCCTACACATCTTCTCGACGTCAGTTTATACCGCAGCTTCTCATTCTATACCCCAAACCTCAGGCAGGCATTCTCAGAAGTGCGTGCCTTGGTGGTCTCCTGCTTGTGCTCGTGCAGTACGTTT
>NC_091360.1:23604572-23709572 GCF_038502225.1 Cherax quadricarinatus | reverse complement strand
CAGCTGTTCGGGTCTGTTCTTTCTCACTTCCTTGCTCGAAAGCTCAACTGCCTACGGTGGCTTCCCGCTCTCTTTTTCTTGATCACTTCCACTCCCATTCTCATGCCACCGCTGTGTACACAGATGGCTCTAAGTCTTCAGACGGCGTCGGATTCGCAGCAGTGTTTCCAGACAGCGTCGTGCGGGGGCATTTACTATCTTCAGCTAGCATTTTTACTGCTGAACTGTTTGCCATTCTTGCAGCACTTATTTGTATCGCATCTATGCCTGTGTCATCATTTGTAGTAGTCTCAGACTCCCTTAGTGCTCTACAGGGTATACGAAAATTTGATACATCTCATCCCCTAGTTCTCCGTATCCAACTTTGGCTACGCCGTATCTCTACCAAACATAATGATATTGCTTTTTGTTGGGTCCCTGGTCATGTCGACGTACAGGGCAATGAATAGGCAGACACTGCTGCGCGGTCAGCAGTACATGACCTACCAATTTCCTATCGAGGTGTTCCATTTCTGGACTATTTTGCTGCAATGGCTACCCACCTTCGCACCCATTGGCAACAATGTTGGTCAACTCTGCTCGGTAACAAACTTCATTCTATTAAACCGAGCATAGGTTACTGGCCGTCTTCTTGTCATCAGTGCCGAGGTTAGGGGACCACTGTCTCCCGCCTTCGCATTGGCCACACTCGTCTTACTCATGGGTATCTCATGGAGAGGCACCCTGTTCCTCTCTGTGAGCAGTGTCAAGTTCCAGTATCGATTAGCCACATTCTGTTAGGCTGCCCTCTCTATCAACGAGCACGCAGAATTTACCTCCAACGTCGTCTTCGTTCTACTACTCTCTCTTTACCTTCCCTTCTTGCTGATGGACCCTCCTTTAATCCTGACTCTCTCATTGACTTCTTGACAACGACTGATTTACTCCACAAACTCTGATGATACATTTCGCACTCCCCTCAGCCCTTTCTAGTTCAGTCTCTTGCTGCCCTTTACCCTTTCACCATCCACTACCCTGCTGTTATCAGTAACCTATTACTCATCCATCTCCCCTTTGCCACCTGATGCCCTCGCTTCCTTCCTGCCCTGCAGCGCTGTATAGTCCTTGTGGCTTAGCGCTTCTTTTTGATTATAATAATAATAATGGGGGGGTCTCACTGTGATTCCCGTTGCATTCAGTTAGAGGCTTTTCTTGCCACCCACCCCCTCCATGTTTTAAATACAGGTACTCGCACCCATTTTGATCCTCGGACTCTCACACTCTCTTGCATCGATCTCTCAGTCTGCTCTTCCTCCGCCACATTAGACTTCACTTGGTCTGTTCTCCCGGACTTACATGACAGCGATCATTTTCCAATCATTCTTACTTCCCCTTCATATTCACCACCTCTTCGCATCCCACGCTGGCAATTTGATCAGGCAAATTGGAACCTTTACTCACACCTAACTGTTTTTAGAGAGGTTCCTTCTTCGTCCTCCATCGATGAGCTTTTACACCTCTTCTCGTCCTCCGTTTTAACCTCAGCTTCTCATTCTATACCCCAAACTTCAGGCAGGCATTCTCAGAAATGCGTGCCTTGGTGGTCTCCTGCTTGTGCTTGTGCAGTACGTTTGAAATGCGCTGCATGGGGCAGGTACCGGTACAATAGAACCACAAAGAGACTTCTTGATTTTAAGCAGAAGCGTGCAATCGCTCACCGTATCATCCGTGATGCTAAGCGCACTTGCTGGCGAGATTGTCTCCACGATCACCTCTGCTTCCTCTGAGTGCAGTCTGGAAAAAAGTACGAAAACTGAGTGGTAAATATTCTCCTGACCCAGCTCCTGTTGTGCGGGTTGCCGGTGTTGATATAGCAAACCCACTAGATGTTGCCAATGAAATTGGCAATCATCTGGTCCGTATTTCTCAGGGACTCCATCTATGCCCCTCATTTCTTTCCTCAAAGTCTGCCAGAGAGTTAGCACCCTTGGACTTTTCTTCTCTCAGAGAAAAACAGTATAATGTGCCTTTTACACTTCAAGAACTGGAGGCAACACTCTCAGCTTGCCGATCATCGGCAGCTGGGCCCGACGTCATTCATATTCGTATGCTACAACATTTACATCAGTCAGCCCTTGCAGTCCTATTATGCCTTTACAATCGTGTTTGGTCACAAGGAGTTCTTCCACAGCTGTGGAAATCCACCATTGTTCTCCCTTTCCGCAAACCAGGCACTACGGGACATGAAACCTTCCACTATTGTCCCATTGCTCTTACCAGTGCAGTTTGCAAAGTGATGGAACGCCTAGTAAATAGACGTTGAGTGTGGTATTTAGAGACACACAACAGTCTCTCCACTCGTCAATATGGCTTTCGTAAGGGACCTCTTCAAGGGGGGCTCCTTGGCGTGGTGAAGAGGCTCTTGGTCTGAGGAATTAGCCCTGTCGGTCTTCTTCCTCAGACTGAACCTAATTACCCTCCATTCTCCCCTCCCCTATCCCATCCTCCCCTTTTTCCATTCCTCCTCCTCCTCCTCACCCCTCCCTTTTGCCCTTCCTCTTTTTGGCCTTTGGAATTTCTCCCACAGGCGCGCTAGTTCCTAGGTAGGGGAAAGGACACTGGGGTCCATCCCATTCCGTTGAGGTTCTTGGCGGTGGCGTAGTTTGCCGTCGAATCTGGATTGCCTGGGGATGTCTCAATCCCTCCCCGGTATCCCGGAGTTGCTTTGGGTGTCTTTCGGGCGACGGGTGTCTCTCTGGAAGCCACCTTTCAGATTCCGGGGGTGGTGGCCGAAGGAGGTATGCTTTGTGGCAGATATCTGGCCGCCCTCTCTTTTGTCCACCGAGGTAGCTCGGCAGATGTGAGGTTGCTATCCCGGATTGCTGGTTTACTGGCATGAAGGGTAGGGTATGGCACAGGTTCCATGCTGCATCTGCGCTACTAGCGGTGCTGAGGTCCTCTTGGGCACGGAGGGAGATTTCCGGCCCTTTCATTCCTCCTGGGAACTATTCCTCCCCGCTCCCCCCTTTTTTTATTCTTTTTTTATTTTTATTTTCTTTTCTTCTTTCTTTTTTTTTCTTAAAAACAAAAAGCAAAGGAGTAACCTAACCATGGCAGCCCTAGTCCATGAACCCACTACCCCCGGGCCCCTTCTTGATACCGCACCCCATTCTGACCCTGCCTTGTGTTTAGACCACTCTTCGGACACTCCTGATGCCCCTGTACCTCTTGCTGGTGCTGTTTCCTCACCCGCTTCAGGTACCGGGGCTTCGACTGACTCCTTCGATTTGTCTGAACTCCGCTCTCCTTTGACTATGCTTCCGGCTTCTTCCTCTACGGTACGGCAATTTTTGAATCGCCCGCCCATTTCACGGCGGACCAACTCTGGTCCTACTCCTAAACGCCAACATCAATCTCCTGATGATGCTCCTTCGTTACCTTTCCATTCTACTCGGAAAAGACCGACACGTCAAGCACTCCCTCTCCACGCTCAGTTTCGGACCACACAATGGACTAAATTCTTTACTTTAAGACCGACTTCTTCCTCTGCCTACCTTTCTGACCATAGTATTGGCAAAGCGCTCCTGCGTCATGTTGGTAGAGATATTTCATTTCATGCTCTCAAGAGCGGTATGCGCATCGTCACTGTCCAGAATGCTACCCAAGCTCATGATCTTTCTCTCCTTTCGAATATCGATACTACTCCTATCACTATTGAAAAACATCTTTCTCTCAATTCTTGTAGTGGTACTGTCATTCTGCCCCATACCATAGTCCAACAGAATTTCCAGTCATGTGGCAATCACATTTTTGAACAGCTGGAACTCCAGGATCTCCCAATCCTCAAAGTAGACACTTATGTCCTTCCTGCCCGGGGGCGGAGACGTTACCCTTGCAATGTGGCTCGTTTAATTTTTGACAGCCGAGAACTCCCGTCCTCTGTATATGTCGCGGGACATCGGTTACAAGTTCGAAAGGTGATACCTACACCGCAACAATGTAGAAATTGCTGGCGTTTTGGTCACCCAGTGAAATATTGCAGATCTATGGCCGAATGCCCAGTCTGTGGTGCCGACGACCATTCTAATACATCTTGCAGTCAACCTCCATCTTGCCTTAATTGTAATGAAGCTCACCCTTCGTACTCCCGCCGTTGCCAGGTCTACTTAAATGAACGTGAAATCCGTTGCCTCAAAGAGGCAGAGGGTCTCCCTTATGCTATGGCAGTTACTCATCTCCGCCTCCAAGGGAGACTACCCCGTGTTTCTTATTCTCGTGTTTCCAAACATCCCCCCACTTCTGGGGTCTCATCTTCTGCAGCCTCCTCTGTTATTACCCCTCCCTTAGCCACTACGGCATCTAATCCTTTTGCTGTCCTTGGCTCTGACGTCCCGACTACAACTCAGTCTGTTCTCACATCTTCGCATCCTTCCTCACAAGCCCCAGTATCGACAAGACCTCGTACGACACCTAATACCAATCGCCCCTCTACTCAGAAGTCCAAAAAATCCACATTGCTCAAATCTTCTTTGCCCCTTCCTTCCCTTCTTCCACCTCCACACTTTACCTTTCCAGTCTCTGTACCCAGTTCTTCCCCTCTCTCTGGCTCTATTACAAGTGTGGAGATTCACCCTCCTCCTCGTACTATGCCTTCCACCCCCGTCCCCTCCCAAGTTTCTCCCTCTTCTGCCACCTCCCAGGTTTCTGCCTCTTCTGTCCCCCCCCCACACTTCATCTCCAGTCCCTTACACTCTTCCCTCCCCCTCTCCTGTGGTACAGTCCATTACTGTCCCAATCTTTACTCACCCTCCTCCTTCTATCTCCAATATGGTCTCCCATACATCTTTGAATTCAGAAACACTTGAAGCCATTTCAGAATATATTGCAGAGACTAAACCTTCCATGGACACTGATTCACTTCCTGTTCCTTTTCTTCCCTCTCCTCCATCTTCACAACCCCATTCTTCGCAACGCTCCGTTCCTTCGCTACTTGAACGTCTTCCAATGCCACCACACATTGACTTTTCTAACCCCTCTAGTCCATAGGTGCCTTTACCTACAGATTCCTGGTATTTTCTTCATCGCCAATCATGGCCTATTTACAATGGAATATCCGCAGCCTCAGGGGTAATCGGGGTGAGCTTCAGATGTTGCTTTCCAGGTTTTCCCCTGTTGGTGCTTGCTTACAAGAACCAAAATTACACTCGGCTGTTTTCCAACCTATCTCAGGCTATAATTTATTGTATTCTTCGGATCCTTTCTCAGATGGGACCTTTAATGAAAGTGCCCTTCTTCTACGCAATGATATTCCGTACTGTCGACTATTTGTCCATACCTCGCTGCATTACACTGCAGCCCGTATCCACTTGAATAAGTGGTTTACAATATGTTCTTTATATCTCTCTCCATCTTGGGCATTTTCTATCCCAGACTTTGCCTTTCTTGTTTCATCCTTACCGCCACCACTTCTGTTACTTGGTGATTTTAATGCCCACCATTTCCTCTGGGGGGGTCTCATTGTGAGTCACGTGGCATCCAGTTGGAGGCTTTTCTCGCCTCTCACCCCCTCCATGTTTTAAATACGGGTACTCCCACCCATTTTGATCCTCGTACTCATACTCTCTCTTGCATCGATCTGTCAGTCTGCTCTTCCTCCACTGCACTAGACTTCACCTGGTCTATTCTACCAGACTTACATGACAGCGATCATTTTCCGATCATTCTTACTTCTCCTTCCTATTCACCACCTTTCCGTAGCCCTCGCTGGCAATTTGATCGGGCAAATTGGGATCTTTACTCACACCTCACTGATTTTAGTGAGGTTCCTTCTTCATCCTCCATTGACGAGCTCCTACACATCTTCTCGACGTCAGTTTATACCGCAGCTTCTCATTCTATACTCCAAACCTCAGGCAGGCATTCTCAGAAGTGCGTGCCTTGGTGGTCTCGTGCTTGTGCTCGTGCAGTATGTTTGAAACGTGCTGCATGGGGCAGGTAACGGTAAAATAGAACCGCTGAGAGACTTCTTGATTTTAAGCAGAAGCATACGATCGCTCGCCGTGTCATCCGTGAAGCTAAACGCACTTGTTGGCGAGACTGTTTCCACCATCACCTCTGCTTCTTCTATGAGTGCAGTCTGGAAAAAAGTGAGGAAATTGAGTGGTAAATACTCTCCTGACCCAGCTCCTGTTCTACGGGTCACTGGTGTTGATGTAGCAAACCCTCTCGACGTTGCCATTGAACTTGGCACACATCTGGTCCGTATTTCCCGAGGGCTCCATCTATGCCCCTCGTTTCTTTCCTCAAAGTCTGCCAGAGAGTTAGTACCCTTGGACTTTTCTACTCTCAGATAAGAACAGTATAATGTGCCTTTTACACTTAAAGAACTGGAGGCAACGCTCTCAGCTTGCCGGTCATCGGCAGCTGGGCCTGACGACATTCATATTCGTATGTTACAACATTTACATCGGTCAGCCCTTGTAGTCCTCTTACACCTCTTCAATCTTATTTGGGCACAAGGAGTTCTTCCCCAGCTGTGGAAATCTGCCATTGTTCTCCCTTTCCGCAAACCGGGTACTACAGGACATGATGCCTCCCACTATCGCCCCATCGCTCTTACTAGTGCAGTTTGCAAAGTGATGGAATGTCTCGTAAATCGACGTTTAATGTGGTATTTAGAGACACACAACAGTCTCTCCGCTAGTCAATATGGCTTTTGTAAGGGTCGTTCTACCATAGACCCCTTACTACGCTTGGATACGTATGTTCATAATGCCTTTGCAAATAATCACTCAGTTATTGCCATATTTTTTGACCTTGAGAAGGCATATGACACAACTTGGAGGTATAATATTTTGGCCCAGGCCCATTCCTTAGGCCTCCGAGGCAATCTACCATCCTTTCTTAAGAACTTTTTAACTGACAGACATTTCCGTGTTCGAGTCAATAATGTTCTTTCCCTGGACTTCGTCGAAGCTGAAGGTGTCCCTCAGGGATGTGTTCTAAGCACAACACTTTTTCTCCTTGCTATAAATGATTTAGCCTCTGTTCTTCCACCCAATATTTGGTCATCACTCTATGTTGATGACTTCGCTATTGCTTGTGCAGGCGCTGACTGTCACCTTATTGCAGTTTCTCTCCAGCATGCGGTCGACCGTGTTTCCACTTGGGCCACCACGCATGGGTTTAAATTTTCAAGTACCAAAACTCACCAAATTACTTTCACTAGACACTCTGTTATCTCCGATCATCCTTTGTATCTCTATGGCTCCCGTATGCCCGAACGTGATACAGTCAGGTTTCTAGGCCTTCTCTTTGACCGTCGGTTATCCTGGAAACCTCACATTACCTCTCTGAAGGCAACTTGTCACAGCCGGCTAAACCTTCTTAAAACCCTTGCTCATCTTTCCTGGGGAGCTGATCGTCGAACTCTGCTTCGCCTACATTCAGCCCTCGTTTTATCGAAACTCGATTATGGTGACCAGATTTATTCCGCGGCCTCTCCTGCTACTCTCTCTAGCCTTAACTCTATCCATCACCAAGGATTACGTTTGTGCCTTGGTGCTTTTCGCTCTTCCCCTGTTGAGAGCCTCTATACAGAAGCGAATGTTCCATCCTCGTCTGATCGCCGTGATGCCCATTGCCTTCACTACTATGTACGCTCTCACGATCTACACAATCCTTCCATTTATAGAATGGTCACCGATATTAGTAGACATTCTTTATTCGTTCGCCGCCCCTGTTTGCTCCGTCCCTTTTCTCTTCGCCTACATTCACTCTTGTCTTCCCTTCAGTTACCACCTTTATATGTTCATGTAGCATCTCACTTTTCCCTACCCCCCTGGGAAGTTCCAGCTGTTCGGGTCTGTTCTTTCTCACTCCCTTGCTCGAAAGCTCAACTGCCTACGGTGGCTTCCCGCTCTCTTTTTCTTGATCACTTCCACTCTCATTCTCATGCCACCGCTGTGTACACAGATGGCTCTAAGTCTTCAGACGGCGTCGGATTCGCAGCAGTGTTTCCGGACAGCGTTGTGCGGGGGCATTTACTATCTTCAGCTAGCATTTTTACTGCTGAACTGTATGCCATTCTTGCAGCACTTATTCGTATCGCATCTATGCCTGTGTCATCATTTGTAGTAGTCTCAGACTCCCTTAGTGCTCTACAGGCTATATGAAAATTTGATACATCTCATCCCCTAGTTCTCCGTATCCAACTTTGGCTACGCCGTATCTCTACCAAACATAAAGATATTTTTTTTGTTGGGTCCCTGGTCATGTCGACGTACAGGGCAATGAACAGGCAGACACTGCTGCGCGGTCAGCAGTACATGACCTACCGATTTCCTATCGAGGTGTTCCATTTCTAGACTATTTTGCTGCAATAGCTACCCACCTTCGCACCCGTTGGCAACAACATTGGTCAACTCTGCTCGGTAACAAACTTCATTCTATTAAACCGAGCATAGGTTACTGGCCGTCTTCTTGTCATCAGTGCCGAGGTTAGGGGACCACTCTCTCCCGCCTTCGAATTGGCCACATTCGTCTTACTCATGGGTGTCTCCTGGAGAGGCACCTTGTTCCTCTCTGTGAGCAGTGTCAAGTTCCAGTATCGATTAGACACATTCTGTTAGACTGCCCTCTCTATCAACGAGCACGCAGAATTTACCTCCAACGTCGTCTTCGTTCTACTACGCTCTCTTTACCTTCCCTTCTTGCTGATGGACCCTCCTTTAATCCTGACTCTCTCATTGACTTCTTGACAATGACTGATTTACTCCACAAACTCTGATGATACTTTTCGCATTCCCCTCAGCCCTTTCTAGTTCAGTCTCTTGCTGCCCTTTACCCTTTCACCATCCACTACCCCGCTGTTATCCGTAACCTATTACTCATCCATCTCCCTTTTGCCACCTGATGCCCTCGCTTCCTTCCTGCCCTGCAGCGCTGTATAGTCCTTGTGGCTTAGCGCTTCTTTTTGATTATAATAATAATTTCGTAAGGGACGTTCTACCATAGACCCCTTGCTACGCTTGGATACGTATGTTCGTAATGCCTTTGCGAATAACCACTCAGTTATTGCCATATTTTTTGACCTTGAGAAGGCATATGACACAACTTGGAGGTATAATATTTTAGCCCAAGCCCACTCCTTAGGCCTTCGAGGCAATCTACCATCCTTCCTTAAGAACTTTTTAACTGACAGGCATTTCCGTGTTCGGGTTAATAATGTGCTCTCTCCGGATTTTATCCAAGCTGAAGGTGTCCCCCAGGGATGTGTTCTGAGCACAACACTTTTTCTCCTTGCTATTAATGATTTGGCATCTAGTCTTCCATCAAATATTTGGTCATCACTCTATGTTGATGACTTCGCTATTACCTGTGCAGGCGCTGACTGTCGCCTCATTACAGTTTCTCTCCAGCATGCAGTTGACCGTGTTTCCAATTGGGCCACCAGACGTGGGTTTAAATTTTCCAGCACTAAAACCCACCAAATTACTTTCACTAGACGCTCTGTCATCTCCGATCATCCTTTGTACCTCTATGGCTCCCGTATCCCTGAACGTGATAGTCAAGTTTCTGGGCCTCCTCTTTGATCGTAGGTTATCCTGGAAACCTCACATTACCTCTCTGAAGGCAACTTGTCACAGCCGGCTGAACCTTCTTAAAACCCTTGCTCATCTTTCATGGGGAGCTGATCGTCGAACCCTCCTTCGCCTACATTCCACCCTTATTTTATCGAAACTTGATTATGGTGACCAGATCTATTCAGCGGCATCTCCTGCTACTCTCTCTAGCCTTAACCTCATTCATCACCAAGGATTACGTTTATGCCTTGGTGCTTTTCGCTCTTCCCCTGTTGAGAGCCTCTATGCAGAAGCGAACGTTCCATCCTTATCCAATCGCCGTGATGCCCATTGCCTTCGCTACTATGTACGCTCTCATGATCTCCGCAATCCTTCCATTTATAGAATGGTCACTGATATTAGTAGACATTCTTTATTTGTTCGCCGCCCCTGTTTACTCCATCCCTTCTCTCTTCGCCTTCATTCGCTCTTGTCTTCTCTTCAATTACCACCTTTCTATGTTCATGTAGCATCTCACTTTTCCCTACCCCCCTGGGAAGTTCCAGCTGTTCGAGTCTGTTCTTTCTCTCTCCCTTGCTCGAAAGCCCAACTGTCTACGGTCACTCCCCGCTCTCTTTTTCTTGACCACTTTCACTCTCATTCTCATGCCATTGCTGTGTACACAGATGGCTCTAAGTCTTCTGACGGTGTAGGATTCGCAGCAGTGTTTCCGGACAGCGTCGTACGAGGGCATTTACTATCTTCGGCTAGTATTTTTACTGCTGAATTGTATGCCATCCTTGCAGCACTTATCCGTATTGCATCTATGCCTGTGTCATCATTTGTGGTTGTCTCAGACTCCCTTAGTGCTTCACAGGCTATACAGAAATTTGATACACCTCACCCCTTAGTCCTCCGTATCCAACTTTGGCTACGCCGCATCTTTACCAAGCATAAAGATATTGTTTTTTGTTGGGTCCCTGGTCATGTTGACGTACAGGGCAATGAACAGGCAGACACTACTGCGTGGTCAGCAGTACATGACCTACCTGTTTCATATAGAGGTATTCCATTTACGGACTATTTTGCTGCAATATGTTCCCACCTTCACACCCGTTGGCAACTCCGTTGGTCTACTATGCTTGGCAACAAACTTCAATCTATTAAACCAAGTATAGGTTACTGGCCGTCTTCTTATCACCAGTGTCGAGGTTGGGAGACTACTCTTTCCCGTCTTCGCATTGGCCATACTCGTCTTACTCATGGATATCTCATGGAGAGGCACCCTGCTCCTCTGTGAGAATTGCCAAGCTCCATTATCAGTCAGCCACATTCTGTTGGACTGCCCACTTTATCAACGAGCACACAGAATTTACCTCCGTCGTCGTCTTCGCTCCGCTGCTCTCTCTTTACCTTCCCTTCTCGCTGATGGACTCACCTTTCATCCGGACTCTCTCATTGACTTTTTGACAACAACTGACTGACTGCACAAATTCTGATACCTTCAGCCCTTTCTACTTCAATCTCTTGCTACCCTCTACCCCCGTACTATCCCCTGCCCCGCTGTTTTCTGTAAGCTACTGATCATCCCTCCTCCCTTCTGCCATCCAATACCCTCGCTTCCTTCCCTACCCTGCAGCGCTGTATAGCCCTTGTGGCTTAGCTCTTCTTTTTGATTATAATAATAATTGAAAAAGCTTATGATATTACCTAGCAATACATCTTGGCCCAAAAATATTTGATGGGCCTTTGAAGCAATTTTCCAGTTTTCCTTCAAGATTTATTAGCAGAGAAGCACATTAATGTCTGGGTAAATAATAGCTGTTCTCCAGACTTTGTCCAGGTTGAAGGCATCTTTCAAACCTGTGTTCTCAGCACTATACTCTTCCTGCCTTCCACTGTTTGGTCATCTCTTTATGTTGATTATTTTTCTATAACTTGTGCAGGTGCTGACTGTCACCTTTAAGAGGCTCCTCTTTCAGTATGCTATTGATCATTCTTCCAACTGCATCATCTCTCATGAATTAAAGTTTTCTATTGCTAAATCACACCATATAGCTTTCAAATGATGTTCTTTTACCCCTTTTATCATTCTATACATGTAAGGTTCCCTTATCTCTGAGCAAATTTCTCAGTTTTCCATTTAATTATTGAATGTCCTGGAAGATCACATAACCTCCCTGAAAGCTGCTTCTACTAGCCACTTAAACCTCCTTAAGACTCTAGTCCATCTCTCTTTGGGTGCTCATAGGCAAACCCCTTCTGAGCTTTCATTCATCCTAATCTTATCTAAACTGGACTACAGTGACCAACAGTACCTTTCAGCACCTTCCAGGGAGGGTCCCCTGACATGGCACAGAGGTTCTCGATTTGAGGAATTAGGCCGTCTCCTTCTTCAGATCAATTTTAATTACCCCCCACCCACTCCTCTTTTATCCATTCAACTATTGGGATATTTCCCTTATAAATTACAGCTCTGAGGTTGAAGGGAAAAGGGATTATTATCCTCCCCATTCCATCGAGGTCCTCTCTGGTGGTGTGCTATGAGAACTGGATCATCTGGGGTTGTGCTGAACTGCCCTCCAGAGTCCCAATAAAGATAAAGATTTTATTTCTTTGCAAAGGTTACAATGTGTAATTACAATTTTGATTTGTTAAGTACAAAGAAAGCCACTATCATCCTGGGGCATTTTGGGTCTTGTGTGTTACTGAGCAGAGGTTACAGCCCTGGAGTCTACCTGGTGGTTCCTGGAGGTGGCAGACAAAAGGGAATATGACCCCTGGCATGTTTCTGGTAGCTCTTCTCTTTCAAAAAACATAAGTATTTCATTGCAAAGGTTACAATGTGTGTGTACATTTCATAATTTGATTGGTACAAGGAAAGCCACTCTCAT
Source organism: Cherax quadricarinatus (assembly GCF_038502225.1). Classification (NCBI taxonomy): domain Eukaryota; kingdom Metazoa; phylum Arthropoda; class Malacostraca; order Decapoda; family Parastacidae; genus Cherax; species Cherax quadricarinatus. The sequence continues at coordinate 23,697,136 of NC_091360.1, read as the reverse complement.
GCTGAGGCATTTCAGGCAAACTTAACCTAATACTTAGACTACTTCAATCTAGACAAACTTCAAATATTCAGTATTTTACTCACTTATTAATAAGAGGTAGTACAATTTATGATACATTTTTAGGTTTGTAATAATGGTTTAATAGATAAGGGAAAATAAAATATTTGAGAGAGTTGCTTCAAATTTTGTTAGAAATTAACATAGTGTGGATATGGTTTATTATTGAGAGATGAGATGATTTTTAAGTATAGCCCTAAATTGATTTGTGGGCAGGAGACCTTTTGCTGGTTTGAGTAATGAGTTCCAGATCTTCGGGCCTTTCATGTGCATTGCATTTTTGCATAGTGTGAGACAGACACGAGGGATGTCAAAAGTGTGTTTGGTGCCTCGTGTTATGCCTGTGTATTCCTATTCTGTTGTAGCTGTCTAGAAGTTTGAGTGGAGGGTTTATACTAGGGTTTAATGTTCTGTATATATAGTAGGCACAATAATAAGTGAGTATATCCTGTATATTAAGTAAGTTCAAACTCTTGAAGAATGGTGGGGTGTGTTGCCTGGTGCAGGAGTTTGTGATCATCCACACCACAGCTTTTTGTTGGGTTATTAACCCTTAAACTGTCCAAACGTAGATCTATGTTCACGTGCGTAGTGCTCCAACCTTTATTTTCCTCATTTGAAAGCATGTAAAAAGAAGCATAGATCTACGTTCGGAGCCCATTTCCCTCCCCCACACGTGTGGACAGTTTAAGGGTTAAAGGTTTAAGGTGATTGAACATAAGAACATAAGAAAGAAGGAATACTGCAACAGGCCTACTGACCCATGCAGAGCAGGTCCATGTGACACCCCCCCTCCCTCCCGGATTAGGCCAATGACCCACCCAGTCTGGTCATCTCCACTCAAGGATGGAGCATTGCACCAGACCCAGCAGCACAAGCTAGTCAGGTCCAACTCACACCCACCCACACCCACTCATGTATTTATCTAACCTATTTTTAAAACTACACAACATTTTAGCCTCGATAACTGTACTCAGGAGTTTGTTCCACTCATCCACAACTCGATTACAAAACCAGTGCTTTCCTATATCCTTCCTGTATCTGGCTGTGGTAGATCCTCAAGCACAAATACCATAATAATAATATAATAAAAATATAATAATAATAATAATAATAATGCTAATAATATGATATCTTTATTTCTACAAGTACATGTACAAGGTGTACAGGGCTAGCTGACATCAATGACATACTACTATACGTATAGAAAGCCACTTGTTATGCAAAGCATTTTGGGCAAATTAGGTCGCTTTTGTCCCAAGATGTGACCCACACCAGTCGACTAACACCCAGGTACCCAGGTAAAATGGGTGAACATAGACAACTGGTGTAAAGGAACATGCCGAATGTTTCTACCTTCGCCGGGAATCAAACCTGGACCCTCACCATGTGAAATGAGAGATTTAGCCCCCAGGCCACACGGCACCATCGCCTGGTGAGGTAAGAGTATATTAGAGAGTTATATGGTCTGCCAGGGTGGCTCGATGGATGTGAGGTCATCCTGGAGTGTTGGTTTACTGGCATGAAGGGTAGACTAGGGAGTGGTTTTCATGCAGCTTAAGCACTATTTGTTGTGAATCAGGACCTGAACAACCAGGCTGCTGCTGCCAACCATCTTTGGTCAGTATTTTGACAGCAGTTATATGCAGTCTCATGGCTATCATGCATATTGCACTGATGTCTACACCTCATAATTAGTAGTTGTCAGACTTGTAGTGCATTTCAGACTGTCAAGAAATTTAACTCCCCTCATCAAATCATCCATTACATTCAACTTTGGTTATGCCACATTTTTAAGAAACAGATATTTTTTGCTGGGTCTTGGGACATGTCATTTGTCCATGGTAATGAACAAGCAGATTTAGCTGCTGGATCAGCTGTTCATGATGTCACAATTTCCCAGTGGTTATTCTCTTACTCATTATTTTTCAGTGATCTCTCAACAACTATGCAAATGGTGGAAACAATGTTAGTCCACAACAAATTATTTTCTGTTAAGCCACAATAGGCTTCTGCCCATCATCTTCCCACAGCTTGTGTTTGGTAGACTGCACTCTCTATCAGCCACAAGCACCTCACCTCACTCACTGCCATCTAGTCTGACAAGCACCCCACAGCACCTATACAGAACCCCACGTATACAGTACACTGTTTTGGTGTTTCACATTTTTGTTGGCTTTCAGTTGAGCTATTATAAACGAGCTGCTAAAAATATATACTTGACCTGTACTTAGCTCAGTGGTGACCTGTACTTAGCTCAGTGGTGACCCATACTTAGGTCAGTGAGGATGTGTCTAGTGTACTCTCCATGGACTAAACCAAGATCCTCTCCATCGAGCAACTTTATCAGCAGCTTAAGGAAGAATTGAGGGTAGCGAAGATGGAGATACAGCGATTGACTGAGGAAAACAAGAGGATTCATAGTAGTCCTGTTGTGAGTCCTCAAGTCAAGAAGGGAACCTGGACAGTGGCTGGACAGCATGGAACAAAGTTGGTGATCAAGAAGATGAATGGAAAGGTAGAAACGATGAAGAAAGAGACTGCCTTGGAAACTGTTGTGGAAACATCTAATGCATTCTCTGTACTACCCGACGAATGTGAGTTGACTACTGGGAACATCATGACGAACGACACCAATGAAGGTAAGAATATTGTTGTTGTTGGGGATAGCCAGGTTAGGTACATGGATAGGGCCTTTTGCTTGAAGGATAGGAGTAGGAGACTAAGGGTTTGCTTTCCTGGGGCTGGGATAGAGGATATTGTTAGCCAGCTTGACAACATCATGAACGATAATGGGATCAATCCTATTATATGCCTCAGTGCTGGAGGCAATGATGTAGGCAAGCGTAGAAGTGAGGATTTAGTTAGAAGGTTCAGGACAGCAATAGACATAATTAGGAAGAAAGGGGGGGGCATCCTGTTATATGTGGCATTTTGCCAAGAAGGGGTGTTGAAAATGAATGGTTGTCTAGAGCAGTTGGTATTGTTGGCTGGACAAACACTGTAAGGATAATGCAGTACCATTCATTGACAACTGGGACCACTTCTATGGCCAAAATGACATGTATGCCAGGGATGAGGTTCACTTATCCAGGGCAGGTGTCGGTTTTCTTGCTAGCTCAGTTGAGGGGGTTGTTAGGACTTTAAACTAGGATTAGTTAAGAGGTATGGGTTTAGAAATGAAAAATAATGAGTATGGATATATTGACTTAGGCTTTGATATTATGAATCTTAATAATAACAGTCATGGAGTAATGCTGGGTAATGACAATTTCAGAAATTGTGTAAAAGCAAAGATGAATAGGAAAAATGTGCAGAAGAAAAAACATGATGGTACTTTATGTTAACAGTTGAATTGCAAGAAAAAAGATTAATGAACTACGTTTGGTAGGGTGTGCTGGAAACTTTGATGTCATTGCATTAACTGAAACGTGGTATGATTTAAAGAGTCGGGATATGATTGCTGAGTGTAATATTCAAGGGTTTAAGTTGTTCCATGTGGATAGATGTAATGGGAAGGAGGGAGGAGTTGCATTATATGCTCGAGAAAATATTAATTGTTGCATAAAACCTCTTCAAGGGGGGCTCCTTGGCGTGGTGAAGAGGCTCTTGGTCTGAGGAATTAGCCCTGTCGGTCTTCTTCCTCAGACCGAACCTAATTACCCCCCATTCTCCCCTCCCCTATCCCATCCTCCCCATCCTCCCCTTTTTCCATTCCTCCTCCTCCTCCTCACCCCTCCCTTTTGCCCTTCCTCTTTTTAGCCTTCGTGATTTCTCCCACAGGCGTGCTAGTTCCTAGGTAGGAGAAAGGACACCGGGGTCGATCCCATTCCGTTGAGGTTTCTTGGCGGTGGCGTAGTTTGCCGTGGAATCTGGATTGCCTAGGGATGTCCCGATCCCTCTCCGGTATCCCGGAGTAGCTTTGGGTGTCTTTTGGGCGACGGGTGTATCTCTGGAAGCCACCTTTCGGATTCCGGGGGTGGTGGCTGAAGGAGGTATGCTTTGTGGCGGATATCCGGCCGCCCTCTCTTTTGTCCACCGAGGTAGCTCGGCAGATGTGAGGTTGCTATCCCGGATTGCTGGTTTACTGGCATGAAGGGTAGGGTATGGCACGGGTTCCATGCTGCATCTGCGCTACTAGCGGTGTCGAGTCCTCTTGGGCGCGGAGGGAGATTTCCGGCCCTTTCATTCCTCCTGGGAACTATTCCTCCCCGCTCCCCCCTTTTTTTATTCTTTTTTTTGTTTTTCTTTTCTTTTCTTCTTTCTTTTTTTTTCTTAAAAACAAAAAGCAAAGGAGTAACCTAACCATGGCAGCCCTAGTCCATGAAACCACTACCCCCGGGCCCCTTCTTGATACCGCACCCCATTCTGACCCTGCCTTGTGTTTAGACCACTCTTCGGACACTCCTGATGCCCCTGTACCTCTTGCTGGTGCTGTTTCCTCACCCGCTTCAGGTACCGGGGCTTCGACTGACTCCTTCGATTTGTCTGAACTCCGCTCTCCTTTGACTATGCTTCCGGCTTCTCCCTCTACGGTACGGCAATTTTCGAATCGCCCACCCATTTCATGCCGGACCAACTCCGGTCCTACTCCTAAACGCCAACGTCAATCTCCTGATGATGCTCCGTCGTTACCTTCCCATTCTACTCGGAAACGACCGACACGTCAAGCACTCCCTCTCCACGCTCAGTTTCGGACCACACAATGGACTAAATTCTTTACTTTAAGACCAACTTCTTCTTCTGCCTACCTTTCTGACCATAGTATTGCCAAAGCGCTCCTGCGTCATGTTGGCAGAGATATTTCATTTCACGCTCTCAAGAGCGGTACGCGCATCGTCACTGTCCAGAATGCTACCCAAGCTCATGATCTTTCTCTCCTTTCGAATATCGATGCTACTCCTATCACTATTGAAAAACATCTTTCTCTCAATTCTTGTAGTGGTACTGTCATTCTGCCCCATACCATAGTCCAACAGAATTTCCAGTCATGTGGCAATGACATTTTTGAACAGCTGGAACTCCAGGATCTCCCAATCCTCAAAGTAGACACTTATGTCCTTCCTGCCCGGGGGCGGAGACGTTACCCTTGCAATGTGGCTCGTTTAACTTTTGACAGCCGAGAACTCCCGTCCTCTGTATATGTCGCGGGACATCGGTTACAAGTTCGAAAGGTGATACCTACACCGCAACAATGTAGAAATTGCTGGCGTTTTGGTCACCCAGCGAAATATTGCAGATCTATGGCCGAATGCCCAGTCTGTGGTGCCGACAACCATTCTAATACATCTTGCAGTCAACCTCCATCTTGCCTTAATTGTAATGAAGCTCACCCTTCGTACTCCCGCCGTTGCCAGGTCTACTTAAATGAACGTGAAATCCGTTGCCTCAAAGAGGCAGAAGGTCTCCCTTATGCTATGGCAGTTACTCATCTCCGCCTCCAAGGGAGACTACCCCGTGTTTCTTATTCTCGTGTTTCCAAACATCCCCCCACTTCTGGGGTCCCATCTTCTGCAGCCTCCTCTGTTGTTACCCCTCCCATAGCCATTACGGCATCTAATCCTTTTGCTGTCCTTGGCTCTGACGTCCCGACTACAACTCAGTCTGTTCTCACATCTTCGCGTCCTTCCTCACAAGCCCCAGTATCGACAAGACCTCGTACGACACCTAATACCAATCGCCCCTCTACTCAGAAGTCCAAAAAATCCACATTGCTCAAATCTTCTTTGCCCCTTCCTTCCCTTCTTCCACCTCCACACGTTACCTTTCCAGTCTCTGTACCTAGTTCTTCCCCTCTCTCTGGCTCTATTACAAGTGTGGAGATTCACCCTCCTCCTCGTACTATGCCTTCCACCCCCGTCCCCTCCCAAGTTTCTCCCTCTTCTGTCACCTCCCAGGTTTCTACCTCTTCTGTCCCCCCCCACACTTCATCTCCAGTCCCTTACACTTTTCCCTCCCCCTCTACTTTGGTACAGTCCATTACTGTCCCAATCTTTACTCACCCTCCTCCTCCTATCTCCAATATGGTTTCCCATACATCTTTGAATTCAGAAACACTTGAAGCCATTTCAGAATATATTGCAGAGACTAAACCTTCAATGGACACTGATTCACTTCCTGTTCCTTCTCTTCCCTCTCCTCCATCTTCACAACCCCATTCTTCGCAACGCTCCGTTCCTTCGCTACTTGAACATCTTCCAATGCCACCACACGTTGACTTTTCTAACCCCTCTAGTCCGTAGGTGCCTTTACCTACAGATTCCTGATATTTTCTTCATCGCCAATCATGGCCTATTTACAGTGGAATATCCGAGGCCTCAGGGGTAATCGGGGTGAGCTTCAGATGTTGCTTTCCAGGTTTTCCCCTGTTGGTGCTTGCTTACAAGAACCAAAATTACACTCGGCTGTTTTCCAACCTATCTCAGGCTATAATTTATTGTATTCTTCGGATCCTTTCTCAGATGGGACCTTTAATGAAAGTGCCCTTCTTCTACGCAATGATATTCCGTACTGTCAACTATTTGTCCATACCTCGCTGCATTACACTGCAGCCCGTATCCACTTGAATAAGTGGTTTACAATATGTTCTTTATATCTCTCTCCTTCTCGAGCATTTTCTATCCCAGACTTTGCCTTTCTTGTTTCATCCTTACCACCACCACTTCTGTTACTTGGTGATTTTAATGCCCACCATTTCCTCTGGGGGGGGTCTCATTGTGACTCACGTGGCATTCAGTTGGAGGCTTTTCTTGCCTCTCACCCCCTCCATGTTTTAAATACGGGTACTCCCACCCATTTTGATCCTCGTACTCATACTCTCTCTTGCATCGATCTATCAGTCTGCTCTTCCTCCACAGCACTAGACTTCACCTGGTCTGTTCTACCAGACTTACATGACAGCGATCATTTTCCGATCATTCTTACTTCTCCTTCCTATTCACCACCTTCCCGTAGCCCTCGCTGGCAATTTGATCGGGCAAATTGGGATCTTTACTCACACCTCACTGCTTTTAGTGAGGTTCCTTCTTCATCCTCCATTGATGAGCTCCTACACATCTTCTCGACATCAGTTTATACCGCAGCTTCTCATTCTATACCCCACACCTCAGGCAGGCATTCTCAGAAGTGCGTGCCTTGGTGGTCTCCTGCTTGTGCTCGTGCAGTACGTTTGAAACGTGCTGCATGGGGCAGGTACCGGTACAATAGAACCGCTGAGAGACTTGTTGATTTTAAGCAGAAGCGTGCGATCGCTCGCCGTGTCATCCGTGAAGCTAAACGCACTTGTTGGCGAGACTATGTTTCCACCATCACCTCTGCTTCTTCTATGAGTGCAGTCTGGAAAAAAGTGAGGAAATTGAGTGGTAAATACTCTCCTGACCCGGCTCCTGTTCTACGGGTCACTGGTGTTGATATAGCAAACCCTCTCGACGTTGCCATTGAACTTGGCACACATCTGGTCCGTATTTCCCGAGGGCTCCATCTATGCCCCTCGTTTCTTTCCTCAAAGTCTGCCAGAGAGTTAGTACCCTTGGACTTTTCTTCTCTCGGAGAAGAACAGTATAATGTGCCTTTTACACTTCAAGAACTGGAGGCAACGCTCTCAGCTTGCTGATCATCGGCAGCTGGGCCTGATGACATTCATATTCGTATGTTACAACATTTACATCGGTCAGCCCTTGTAGTCCTCTTACACCTCTTCAATCTTATTTGGGCACAAGGAGTTCTTCCCCAGCTGTGGAAATCTGCCATTGTTCTCCCTTTCCGCAAACCGGGTACTACAGGACATGATGCCTCCCACTATCGCCCCATCGCTCTTACAAGTGCAGTTTGCAAAGTGATGGAACGCCTCGTAAATCGACGTTTAATGTGGTATTTAGAGACTCACAACAGTCTCTCCGCTAGTCAATATGGCTTTCGTAAGGGTCGTTCTACCATAGACCCCTTACTACGCTTGGATACGTATGTTCGTAATGCCTTTGCGAATAATCACTCAGTTATTGCCATATTTTTTGACCTTGAGAAGGCATATGACACAACTTGGAGGTATAATATTTTGGCCCAGGCCCATTCCTTAGGCCTCCGAGGCAATCTACCATCCTTCCTTAAGAACTTTTTAACTGACAGACATTTCCGTGTTCGAGTCAATAATGTTCTTTCCCCGGACTTCGTCCAAGCTGAAGGTGTCCCTCAGGGATGTGTTCTAAGCACAACACTTTTTCTCCTTGCTATAAATGATTTGGCCTCTGTTCTTCCACCCAATATTTGGTCATCACTCTATGTTGATGACTTCGCTATTGCTTGTGCAGGCGCTGACTGTCACCTTATTGCAGTTTCTCTCCAGCATGCGGTCGACCGTGTTTCCACTTGGGCCACCACACATGGGTTTAAATTTTCAAGTACCAAAACTCACCAAATTACTTTCACTAGACGCTCTGTTATCTCCGATCATCCTTTGTATCTCTATGGCTCCCGTATCCCCGAACGTGATACAGTCAGGTTTCTAGGCCTTCTCTTTGACCGTCGGTTAACCTGGAAACCTCACATTACCTCTCTGAAGGCAACTTGTCACAGCCGGCTAAACCTTCTTAAAACCCTTGCTCATCTTTCCTGGGGAGCTGATCGTCGAACTCTGCTTCGCCTACATTCAGCCCTCGTTTTATCGAAACTCGATTATGGTGACCAGATTTATTCCGCGGCCTCTCCTGCTACTCTCTCTAGCCTTAACTCTATCCATCACCAAGGCTTACGTTTGTGCCTTGGTGCTTTTCGCTCTTCCCCTGTTGAGAGCCTCTATACAGAAGCAAATGTTCCATCCTTGTCTGATCGCCGTGATGCCCATTGCCTTCGTTACTATGTACGCTCTCACGATCTACACAATCCTTCCATTTATAGAATGGTCACCGATATTAGTAGACATTCTTTATTCGTTCGCCGCCCCTGTTTGCTCCGTCCCTTTTCTCTTCGCCTACTTTCACTCTTGTCTTCCCTTCAGTTACCACCTTTATATGTTCATGTAGCATCTCACTTTTCCCTACCCCCCTGGGAAGTTCCAGCTGTTCGGGTCTGTTCTTTCTCACTCCCTTGCTCGAAAGCTCAACTGCCTACGGTGGCTTCCCGCTCTCTTTTTCTTGATCACTTCCACTCTCATTCTCATGCCACCGCTGTGTACACAGATGGCTCTAAGTCTTCAGACGGCGTCGGATTCGCAGCAGTGTTTCCGGACAGCGTCGTACGAGGGCATTTACTATCTTCAGCTAGCATTTTTACTGCTGAACTGTATGCCATTCTTGCAGCACTTATTCGTATCGCATCTATGCCTGTGTCATCATTTGTAGTAGTCTCAGACTCCCTTAGTGCTCTACAGGCTATACGAAAATTTGATACATCTCATCCCCTAGTTCTCCGTATCCAACTTTGGCTACGCCGTATCTCTACCAAACATAAAGATATTGTTTTTTGTTGGGTCCCTGGTCATGTCGACGTACAGGGCAATGAACAGGCAGACACTGCTGCGCGGTCAGCAGTATATGACCTACCAATTTCCTATCGAGGTGTTCCATTTCTAGACTATTTTGCTGCAATAGCTACCCACCTTCGCACCCGTTGGCAACAACGTTGGTCAACTCTGCTCGGTAACAAACTTCATTCTATTAAACCGAGCATAGGTTACTGGCCGTCTTCTTGTCATCAGTGCCGAGGTTGGGAGACCACTCTCTCCCGCCTTCGCATTGGCCACACTCGTCTTACTCATGGGTATCTCATGGAGAGGCACCCTGTTCCTCTCTGTGAGCAGTGTCAAGTTCCAGTATCGATTAGCCACATTCTGTTAGACTGCCCTCTCTATCAACGAGCACGCAGAATTTACCTCCAACGTCGTCTTCGTTCTCCTACTCTCTCTTTACCTTCCCTTCTTGCTGATGGACCCTCCTTTAATCCTGACTCTCTCATTGACTTCTTGACAACGACTGATTTACTCCACAAACTCTGATGATACTTTTCACACTCCCCTCAGCCCTTTCTGGTTCAGTCTCTTGCTGCCCTTTACCCTTTCACCATCCACTGCCCCGCTGTTATCCGTAACCTGTTGCTCATCCATCTCCCTTTTGCCACCTGATGCCCTCGCTTCCTTCCTGCCCTGCAGCGCTGTATAGTCCTTGTGGCTTAGCGCTTCTTTTTGATTATAATAATAATAATGTTGCATAAAAACAGGTATAAAAATAGATGGAATAGTAACAGAATCTGTTTGGGTAGAGTTCGTAGAAGGTCAAGAAACACTACTTTTAGGTGTAATATACCGACCTTCAGGCTTGGACCACGATAGGGGGAGACGACTTCGGGACAAAATTGTTAGGGCTTCTAGACACACTAACGTAGTGATAGGGGATTTTAACTTTAGTCAAATTGACTGGAATTCTTTGACCAGTAATCTGGAGTGCAGTGACTTTATGGAAACAGTTCAGGACTGTTTTCTGAAGCAGCGTGTAACAGAGCCTACCAGGGGTAATAATTTGCTTGACCTAGTCTTGTCAAATAAGGAAACACTCGTAAATAATCTGGAGATCACTGAAGAGCTTGGCGCTAGTGATCACAAATCCATCACATTTAGCATTAACTGGGAATACAAGAATAACGATAATGTGGTAAAAATCCCCGATTTTCGTTCTGCCAATTACAATGGACTTGGGGAACGCCTGTCTAATCTCGATTGGGGTTATCTAGCTAATGGTTTTATTGGTGATGATCATGCTTATGATTACGAAGGGATCTGCGTTTGATTTTTTTCTTAATAATGTACACCGAAGGAGGGGTGTTAATGTTGCAGTTTAAAAACTAGTGTAAAGCACCCTTCTGGCAAGACAGTGATGGAGTGAATGATGGTGAAAGTTTTTCTTTTTCGGGCCACCCTGCCTTGGCGGGAATCGGCCAGTGTGTTGATAATAAAAAAAATGTACACCGTGCTCCGAGTATATACATTTCCCAGAGAGAAATTAGGTCTAATAATAACAATCCCAAATGGATTAACAGGAGGCTAAAGCATCTATTAAGGGAGAAAAGGGGAATTTATAGGCACATCAGAAGAGGAGAGGTTAACCTTACTGACCAATATGCTCAGCTTAACCCTTTCAGGGTCCAAGGCCCAAATCTGGAGTCACGCACCAGTGTCCAAGATATTTCAAAAAAAAAATTTGTTATTTTCTCTTATGAAATCGTAGAGAATCTTTTTGTGAAGGTAATAAAACAAAAAGTACGAAAATTGGTGGAAAATTGACGAAATTATGCTCTCGCGAATTTTGATGTGTCAGCGATATTTACGAATCGGCGATTTTGCCGACTTTGACTCCCATTTTAGGCCAATTACATTATTCCAATCAACCAAATTCTTAGCTATTTCACTAGTATTACTTCTATTCTATCGATTGAGCACAAGAAATCGCCAAGTCAACTGTTTCAACTACAAAATAAAGTGATCGGAAATTGTTAATTTGGCCAATTTAACACAAAGTTCAAAATATTCCAATTTCAAAATAGGGTCCAGAATGAACAATGTAGGCATTCCTGGCACTAAACTAACATTTCCTCTGTTCATTAGTTATGTTTTGAGGCTTTACAAATAAATTCCATTTTGATTTTTTATTCACATAATGAATTTTTATTCACACCAAAAAATAGAAGATTTACTGTTATGCAATACTGTAATAATTGTAGAAATATCATCACCATATTTGTGAATGTATATTAGACCCACCAGCTGACGTGTATTAGACGTGTGAGGTCGTTTGTTTACTCTTGAATATCGGCAAAAATTTAACATTTCCGCTACTTTGAGCTCAGTTTCAAGCCATTTCCAATGCTAAAACCAATCAAAATAATCTCTATTTCTGTAATATGTCTTCCATTCTATCAAATGAGACCAAGAAATCGCAAATACAACTATAAAAAACATACGAAAAAACACTGCAAAGTTGCTGTTTTAATCGAAAAATCATGATTTCATTTTTTTTCTCTCATTATGCACAGTGTGCTGCAGGATCTGTTTTATGTGGTGCACACATACCACATAGATGTATTCCCTCATATCTAGGCCCAAATGTACCACTCACAGTTTATCAGAGTGAGCTGAGCTCATGGCGTAGATCTACGGTTTGGACCCTGAACATAAAGCCGTAGATCTACGGGACGGACCCTGAAAGGGTTAAAAGAGAAGTAAAAAAGGGGATTAGAAAGGCTAAACGTGACTATGAAATTAGAGTTGCTAATGAATCAAAGACCAATCCAAAGGGGTTCTTTCAAGTGTATAGGACGAAGGTGAAGGAAAAAGTAGGACCTCTGAAAATTAGGAATGGACAGCTGACGGATAACGAACTGAAAATGTGTTTCTTATTTAATGACTATTTTTTGTCAGTTTTTACACAGGAAGACACAAATGAGATTCCAGAAATTAAAAATTTTTCAGTTCCTGATGAATTCAAATTAACTAATAGTAGTGTCAAGAGAGACATGGTTATCAAACAGATAGACAAACTGAAGTAAAATAAGTCCCCGGGGCCTGACGAGTTGTTTTCCAAGGTATTTAAGGAATGCAAGATGGAACTTAGTCAGCCATTAACGAGTGTGTTTAATGCATCCATCCTTGTGCCAGAGTTGTGGAAGATGGCTAATGTGGTTCCTATATTCAAATCGGGATAAGTCCGTTCCTTCAAATTACCATCCAATAAGCCTGACATCTATAGTGGGCAAGTTATTAAAATCAATTATAGCTGACATTATTAGAAGTCACCTTGAAGAGCATAATTTGATTAATGATTCCCAGCATGGGTTCACAAGAGGTCGTTCATGCCTGACAAATTTACCGACGTTCTTCAGTAGAACATTTGAGGCAGTTGACAGCGATAAGGAATATGATATTGTTTATTTGGATTTTAGTAAAGCTTTCGATAGAGTACCTCACAAGAGACTCTTAAGAAAAGTGGCAGCTCATGGTATAGGAGGTAAAGTTCTAGCATGGATTGAGGCATGGCTAACCAATAGAAAGCAGAGAGTTACCATTAATGGAGTGAAATCTGAATGGGGATTAGTCACTAGTGGCGTTCCACAAGGATCAGTTTTAGGCCCTCTCGTTCATAATTTACATTAATGACCTTGATGAAGGGATTACGAGTGACATGAGTAAATTTGCTGATGATACAAAGATAGGCCGTATAATTCACTCTGAGGAGGATAGCAATGAACTCCAGGATGATTTGGACAAATTAATGTCTTGGTCTGAAAAATGGCAGATGAAGTTCAATGTGGATAAGTGTAAGGTACTTGCCCTTGGTAATGAAAATAACCCTCGAAGCTATAATCTAGGTGAAGTAGAGCTTGATCATACAGAATGTGAAAAAGACTTGGGAGTCACGGTAAGCAGAAATCTAAAGCCAAGACAGCAGCGCCTTAGTGTGCGCAACAAGGCCAACAGATTACTTGGATTTATCTCAAGAAGTATAAGTAACAGAAGTCCAAAAGTTATTTTGCAGCTCTATACATCACTAGTGAGGCCTCACTTAGATTATGCTGCTCAGTTTTGGTCTCCTTACTACAGGATGGATATAGACTCATTAGAGAGCATACAGAGAAGAATGACTAAAATGATTTACTGTGTGAGGAACCTCCCGTATGAAGATAGACTTAAAGCCTTAAATCTCCACTCTCTGGAGAGGCGTAGAACGAGAGGAGATATCATTGAAGTGTATAAGTGGACGACAGGCATAAACAAGGGAGATACTAATAAAGTACTGAGGGTGTCGAACCAGGTAGGAACCAGAAATAATGGATATAAGTTGGATAAATTTAGATTTAGAAAGGACATAGGTAAGTACTGGTTTTCTAACAGAGTTGTAGATGCGTGGAACAGTCTTCCTAGTGGGGTGATAGAGTCTAGGACCTTGTGTAGCTTTAAGAAGAGACTGGACAAATATATGAGTGGGAGGGGCTGGGTTTGATTGGTGTCATTGGGTACGGGAGTTATTTCTTGGGTGGCTTTAGGTAGAGATCGTTTTGATAAGGACCTGCCTCGTATGGGCCAGTAGGCCTTCTGCAGTGTTCCTACATTCTTATGTTCTTCTTTCTTTCTTTCTTTCAACACACCGGCCGTATCCCACCGAGGCGGGGTGGCCCAAAAGGAAAAACGAAAGTTTCTCCTTTTACATTTAGTAATATATACAGGAGAAGAGGTTACTAGCCCCTTGCTCCCGGCATTTTAGTCGCCTCTTACAACACGCATGGCTTACGGAGGAAGAATTCTGTTCCACTTCCCCATGGAGATAAGAGGAAATAAACAAGAATAAGAACTAGAAAGAAAATAGAAGAAAACCCAGAGGGGTGTGTATATATGTGCTTGTACATGTATGTGTAGTGGGACCTAAGTGTAAGTAGAAGTAGCAAGACGTACCTGAAAACTTGCATGTTCATGAGACAGAAAAAAGGACACCAGCAATCCTACCATCATGTAAAACAATTACAGGCTCTCGTTTTACACTCACTTGGCAGGACGGTAGTACCTCCCTGGGCGGTTGCTGTCTACCAACCTACTACCTATATCTTATGTTCTTATGTTCTTATAAAGGGGATATTAACAAGGTCTTGAGGATATCTCTCCAAGAGAGAACCCGCAGTAATGGATTTAAATTAGATAAGTTTAGATTTAGAAAGGACATAGGAAAGTATTGGTTTGGAAATAGGGTAGTAGATGAGTGGAACAGTCTACCTAGTTGGGTTATTGAGGCTAGGACTTTGGGTAGTTTCAAATTTAGGTTGGATAAATACATGAGTGGGAGGGGTTGGATTTGAGTGGGACTTGCACATCAGAGCTTATTTCTTGGTTAGCATTGAAAATTGGGTTGGTCAAATGTTTGTTAGTGGGATGAATTGTAAAGGACCTGCCTAGTATGGGCCAACAGGCCTGCTGCAGTGTTCCTCCTTTCTTATGTTCTTATGTTAATATATCCCTACCTCACCTATGGTATTTGTGCCTGGGAATCAACCACAGCCAACCACGTTAAATCTTTAGTAACCCAACAAAAAGCTGCTGTGCAGATGATTACCAGCTCCTGTGCCAGACAGCGCACACACCACTTTTCAGAAGCATGAATTTGCTCAATATGTGAGACATACAATCATATTATTGTGTCTACTACATATACAAAATATTAAACTCCAATAATAACAGAACAGTCACAATACGAGGTGTAAGGCACTCTTCGACATCCCTCATGTCAGTCTCTTTATTCAAAAATGCAATGCACATAAAGGACCCGAAGATCTGGAACTCAATAACTGAACCGGT
Source organism: Cherax quadricarinatus (assembly GCF_038502225.1). Lineage (NCBI taxonomy): Eukaryota > Metazoa > Arthropoda > Malacostraca > Decapoda > Parastacidae > Cherax > Cherax quadricarinatus. The sequence goes on along the minus strand of NC_091360.1, from coordinate 23,681,754 downwards.
AAAGGATCACCTGACTACTTATAAATTTAGGTCTTTGCTTAAAAATCATCTCATCTCTCAATACTAACCAAATCAACCAAAATAACTTTTAATCAGTTATTATATTATGTGACCTCTAGTCTATTAACCCTTTCAGGGTCCGTCCCGTAGATCTACGGCTTCACGTTCAGGGTCCAAACCCTAGATCTATGCCAAAATTCTAGTGCTGTCAAATTTAGCGCGAAAACGCTCATAGGCCTACATGCGAGAGAACGGGTCTGCGTGGTGGGTGTGCGCCATAAACAAAAAATCTAGGCACCCGCATGGCATTGTGGGAATGCCGGCTCAGTTACCTTTGTTCACCATGCCTTGTCGCAAGTCAGTGCTCACTCCAAGGAAAATTGGGACTCTCCTCTTCCTATCTGATAGTTCTGACACTGATGGAAGTGGAAATGAAGATGAATTCTTTGGCTTTGATCAGTTAGTGACCGAAAGGAATGACCAGGATATCGATAATAGTGCAGAAAACCCTGATGGTCCTCAACCTTCTACCTCTGGTGTGGGCACTCCTCAGTCACGGTCAGTTGTACCTCAATGCAAGAGAAAACTATTATTTTCATGTGGCCAGGCCTCTGACTTCAGTAATGATGATAGTGACGTGGATTGTGATTTTATTGCTCTTCACAATCATTCGAGTAGTGATAGTGAGGAATCATATTCACCAGTGAAGCGTCGTTATGTATGCCGCCGCATGCGCTTGGGTAGTGTACTCTATGCAGTGCCCAGGGGACGGAGTACATCCCAGAGTACATCCGGGAGTACATCCCGTGGCCCTACACCAGGTATAGACAGTGATAGTGAGGATGATGTGGCTACACTTGGCATGGATAGACCACAGGCATCAGTAGACTGTGGTAGTGGTGATAGTAGTGCCATGGCCATGCGTGACTCACCAGCCCAGGCTGGGACCCACGCTGCTGACTCCACAGTTCAAGGACAAAGCAGAGCGTCAGCCACCAGCCCACCACAACCACCCGTACAACCAGCCTATGATGTCCAGTATCCACCAGCAAACCGTATCTGGGATTGGCAGCAAGAACCCAATTTTGTTCCCAATCCCCACCAATTTGATGACTCTCAAAGTGGGATTCTACCTACTTGTTCCCTTGGAACCACGGCCAATGAGCTGGAATTTTTTGAAATATTCTTTGACCAGCCCTTGATGGAAATTATTGTCAGGGAAAGTAACAAGTATTTTGAGTACACCATGGCAAATACGATGATATCACCACAGTCAAGACTACACCGGTGGAAAGAGACGACTGTTGCAGAAATGTATTTGCTTTGTGCAACAATAATGCTTATGCCTCATGTCTATAAGCATAATGTAAAAGCATACTGGTCCAAAGATCGGCTAATTTGTACCCCGGCTTTCACTGAAATCATCCCAGTGAACAGGTTTATCTTACTGTTACGTATGTTGCACTTCTCTGACAAAACCAGACCTGACAGAAGTGACTGGTTATACAAGATTAGAAATGTTTTTATGTATCTCAAACAAAGTTCAACATATACTTTTATCCATTCAAGAATCTTGTAATTGATGAGTCTTTGATTTTGTTCATAGGTAGGCTGTCATTCAAGCAGTATATACCGAGCAAGAGGAAACACTTTGGTATAAAACTGTTTGTACTCTGTGACTGTGACAGTGGCCTGGTGTTGGATATTATTGTATACATGGGAAGTAAAACATTGACAGATACCAAGATGTTATTGGGTATCTCAGGTGACATAGTGAGAAGCATGATGGCACCTTATCTTGGTAAGGGGCATACATTATATACCGATAACTGGTACACAAGCCTTTTACTCAGTGATTTCTTTCGAGTGAACAAGACAGATGTGTGTGGCACAGTGCGTTCTAATCGTAAACATATGCCCAGGTTCAACGCAGGTGCTCGTGGTGATGACGTGCAGGTCTTTACTGCCAATGACATCATGGCATTAAGGTGGCATGACAAACAAGATGTCACATTGTTGACAACCATTCACCGTAATGAAATGCAAGACAGTGGCAAAGTTGATCGAGTGACTAATGAATGTATTCGAAAACCAGTGACAGTGATTGATTATACACAAAACATGCGCTTGGTTGACGAATGTGACATGCAGATTGGCTTTGTTGATTGTGTTTGTAAGAGTTACAAGTGGTACATGAAACTTTTTTTCCATCTCATGGACATTTCAATGCTCAGTGCATATAATATGTACCAAATGAAGACTGGCAACAGACCACTGTATGGTGAATTTTGTTTGTCTGTTGTCAGACAACTCATAATAAAATACCAGGTAACAACACCTGCTATACAACACGGTCCTCGAATTCCTCAGAATATACCCAAGTGTTTGAGGAGGGACGGTGATCATTTCATAATACAGCTTCCCTCAACTAAGAAGAAATTTGCTCAGAAGAGATGCATTATACACAAATAACCCGCACATAAAAGAGAGAAGCTTACGACGACGATTCAGTCTGACTTGGACCATTGACAAAGTCACACTAACTGGAAGTGGAGCAGGACGGCTATATTTAGGCAGGAAGAGGTAGTGGTAGTAGTAGTAGTAGTACAAGAATGGTATATAATACCGACAAGATGAAATTAAGACACATGCGCAACACCCGGGCATCCCTATCGTAGACGTTTCCCCATCCAGCCAGCCACTGGATGGCGAAACGTCCACAACAAAGACAACCAGACGCCACACATGTGTCTTAATTTCATCAGTAGTTGTAGTAGTAGTAGTCGGTATGTATATACCATTCTTGTACTGCTGCGGCTGCGGCTGTGGCTGCTGCTGCGGCTGCTGCTGCGGCTGCGGCTGCGGCTGCTGCTGCGGCTGCTGCTGCGGCTGCGGCTGCTGCTGCTGCTGCTGCTGCTGCTGCCGCTGCCGCCGCTGCTGCCGCTGCCGCCGCCACCTCTTCCTGCCTATATATAGCCGTCCTGCTCCACTTCCGGTTAGTGTGACTTTGTCAATGGTCCAAGTCGGACCGAAACGTCGTCGTAAGCTTCTCTCTTTTATGTTCGGGTTATTTGTGTATCGTTCCAGTCACGGTATTGTGCCTTTTTTGTTATTTATGGACCCCGCAGTTAAGCGTCATATTCTCTCCAACTTTTTTAATGTTCTTCCCTCTTTTAAACCCCTCTTTCGATCTTATGAGGCTGCTCTTATTGCTACCCGGCATCGTAAGAATCGGCTTCGCTTCCTACATGACTGTCTTGCTGAACAAGTTCTGCCACCTTCCTTCTCCCACTTCCTGAAAACCAACCCACTGGGCACTCCCTTTCCTGATCATGCCCGTCTCCTACTTCAACAGCTCATTCTCTCTACTAAATCACAGGTTGAAGATGCCTTCTTTACTTAACTTCAACGTGCTCTCTTTGCGGCTCTACCACAGGATCTCTGTAATCTTCTCTCTACCATTGCCTTTGACACTGCTCGCCTGAATACACAAATTCATTCTTCCAAACTACAGAATAAACTTCAACGTCTCATCTCAGCTAGCCCTTGGTCTAAATTCTCCCTCGCTGACTGTGTTACTAACCTGTCTTCTGTCTCACTCTCTCAGTATGAGCTTGAACTTCTTGGTTTTGGCCTTTCCTTTGCCACTTCGCCTACTCCTCGCTCTGGTATTTGCCTGATTAGCTCTTTTGATTCCTTTCGTCAGTCTCGCTCCCGTAATCTTCCTGACTTGTCCACTTTTTGTGGTGCTCTCCTTCCTGCTCTTGTTAGTCTGTTTTCTAAGAATCACCACCTTCCACGCCGTTACCAACTTGCCCTTTCTTCTCTTAAATCCAACACTAACATTGTCATACTATCTTCTGACAAAGGTAATTCGGTAGTTATCCTTGATCGCGAGGATTACATCCGTAAAGCTGATGTCTTGCTCTCTGACTCACGTACCTACACTCCTCTCGTTTCCAACCCTCTTCATCGCATCAAGAAAACTTTCAACAAAAAACTAAGGACTCTCTCCGACCTCTGTCCTCCTGACTTTGACCTTGTTCAATGGTTTCGTGTCATCTGTCCCTCTCTTCCCTATTTCTATGGCCTTCCCAAAACTCATAAACCTGATATTCCTCTTTGTCGTATCATATCCTCTAGAGGTTCTGTCTCTTATTCTCTTGCTTCTTGGCTGGCCAAAACCCTCACTCCCTTTTTTGGTACTTTTTCTCCTGCCCCCCACCGTCACTCTCAAGACTTCATTGAACGGGTTCGCTCTCTCCCAACCTGTAACATGCTTAGTCTTGACATTGAGTCCCTCTTCACCAATGTCCCTCTTGATGATGTCCTTGATTTCCTTAGAGAGAAGGCCCATGAAGGGTTTCTTCCTCTCCCTATACCTACTGATGTCTTTCTTGATCTTATCTGCCTCTGTGTGAACTCTAACTCCTTTTCCTTCCAAGGGAAATATTATTCTCAAACCTTCGGTGTCGCTATGGGCTCTCCTCTCTCTCCTGTCCTTGCTAATCTTTACATGGAATACTTCAAGACTGTTCGTCTTCCTACCCTTGATGTGCAACCTTCACTCTGGCTCCGCTATGTGGATGACATCTTTGCTCTGTGGCCTCATGACTCCAGTCTCTTCCAACCTTTTCTTGAAGCTCTTAATAATCTTGCCCCTTCCATTAAGTTTAAAGCTGAATGGGAATCTAATTCCTTGCTTCCTTTCCTTGATGTCCATGTCCACCGCTCAGATAAAGGTTTTTCCTTTTCCGTTTACCGAAAACCTATGCACAGTGGCATGTACATTCACTACTTTTCCTATCATGCTTCCCCTGTCAAGAAAAGTGTTCTTATCTCCCTCTTTCTCCGTGTCCTCCGCATCTGTGATCCTCAGTTCCTTCCAACAGAAATTTCCACTCTTCATAATTTGTTTTCCCATCTTGGCTACCCTTCCCATTTCATAGACTCTGCCCTCTCACGTGCCAAATGCAATTTCTTCTCTCCCAAACTCTCTACTCCTGGGAACTCTTCTATCCTCTGCCTTCCCTACATTTCTGGTCTTTCTAATCTCAACAATTTTCTCCGTCCCTTAGACATCAAGCTTACCTTCCGCCAGACTAACACTCTTCGCACTAATCTCGTTCATACCTCTCCTCCCTCTACAGATGTTCCTGGTGTCTACTCTATTTCTTGCTCCTCCTGTCCTCTTCAATACTTCGGAGAAACTGGTCGATCTCTTTCTGACAGACTTAGGGAGCACAAAAATAGTGTTAGGCTTGCCGACACTAACAATGCTCTTTTCTGTCACGTCAGAGATCATAGCCATCCTATTGACTGGTCTTCTGCTAAAACAGTCTTCCCTACTTCCAACTCGAACAGTCGCCGTCTAGTTGAATCCTCTCTAATACACAACTTTCCTTGTATGAACCTTAGCCCTGGCTTCATCTCTGTAGATGCCTTCCTCTCCCACTACATTGTAAAATGCTCCAAACTTCAGAACACCCATGACTTAACCTGACTCCTCATTTTTTCTTTCTTTTTCTTCTCCCTCATCCCCTTTCCTCTTTCCTTTTCTCCTCTGGGTTGTCTTTCTCTCTTCTGTCTCGTGTTTCCGTTCCTTCTTCATTTATTTCACCACTTCCCCTTTCATGCACCTCTGTGTGCTTGCTCTCCCTCAGTGGGCACCTAGCTCTCTTGCAGTGCTCCCCTTCCTTTGTATTTGACTGGCTCGTCCTCCTTATTTCCCACTTCTACCACTACCACTACTACTAATACCTCTTCTTCTACTACTACTACTACTTCTACAACTACTGATGAAATTAAGACACATGTGCGGCATCTGGTTGTCTTTGTTGTGGACATTTCGCCATCCAGTGGCTGGCTGGATGGCGAAATGTCTACGATAGGGATGCCCGGGTGTTGCGCATGTGTCTTAATTTCATCTTGTCGGTATTATATACCATTCTTGTACTACTACTACTACTACTACTACTACTACTACTACTACTACTACTACTACTACTACTACTACTACTACTACTACTACTACTACTACTACTACTACTACTACTACTACTACTACTACTACTACTACTACTACTACTACTACTACTACTACTACTACTACTACTACTACTACTACTACTACTACTACTACTACTACTACTACTACTACTACTACTACTACTACTACTACTACTACTACTACTACTACTACTACTACTACTACTACTACTACTACTACTACTACTACTACTACTACTACTACTACTACTACTACTACTACTACTACTACTACTACTACTACTACTACTACTACTACCACCACCACCACCACCACTACCACTACCACTACCACTACCACTACCACTACCACTACCACTACCACTACCACTACCACTACCACCACCACCACGACCTCTTCCTGCCTATATATAGCCGTCCTGCTCCACTTCTGGTTAGTGTGACTTTGTCAATGGTCCAAGTCGGACCGAAACGTCATCGTAAGCTTCTCTCTTTTATGTGCGGGTTATCTGTGCATCGTTCCAGTCACGGTATTGTGCCTTTTTTGTTATTTAAGAGATGCATTGTCTGTGCACGAGCAAAATGCCGGCAACAAAGACGCAAAGACACTTGGTTTATGTGTGAGGAATGTAAGGTACCTCTGTGCATGGTGCCTTGTTTCAAGGACTTCCACAAGCTCCAGCGGTTCTAAAACCATGTCCAGTGATTGTAAATATGTAAATATATGATAGAACATTAGTATTATACAAGATTTGTGCATGTTTATTGTAATAAACAACAGTGGTAAACAATAATATGATAATAACTTTAGTGCGGTTATTGTGTTCAATACAGTGAGTTTATATATATGCATTATATACAGTATTGGTCTCTCAGGCCCCAAATGTTAGTAGGAAAAGAAAAAAAATGGAAAAGAAAAAAAAAAAACGCGAAATAATGTGCGTATGTGGAAATCATCGATGTTGCCGCCACCAGGTCATTTTGGGCAAACTTCTCGGCACTGTATCTCGGTAAGTACTGATCAGAATTTTTTTTTTGGTCTTATTACCTTCACAAAAATATACTCTTTAATTCTGAAAGAAAAAAAAAATTTTTTTTTTTTAAATTTCTTGGACACTGGAGCACCACTTAAGATTTTGGCCTTGGACCCTGAAGGGGTTAAACATCTGCCAGTCCATGAAATATTACTGCTTGAACCATTAATTGTAATATTGTTTATATGTGCAACTTAAGTTTATTATTATTATAAACCTCCACCTTGACTACCTTCCATTAGTATTAAGATTAAATAAGGTTTTAATAAAATTACTTTTTGACAACAACTGACTTCACAAATTCTGATACCTTCAGCCCTTTCTACTTCAATCTCTTGCTACCCTCTACCCCCGTACTATCCCCTGCCCCGCTGTTTTCTGTAACCTGCTGATCATCCCCCCTCCCTTCTGCCATCCAATACCCTCGCTTCCTTCCCTACCCTGCAGCGCTGTATAGCTCTTGTGGCTTAGCGCTTCTTTTTTATTATAATAATAATAATAATAATTAATAAAGTTAACCACTATTATCTTGTCTAGTTTTAAGTAGTAATTTACTAGGATTAGTCTGCCTGAAATGCCCCGGCAGGATAGTGGCTTTCTTTGTACTACTTATTAAACCAAAATTGTAATTACACAATGTGACCTTTACAAAGAAATAAAATCTTCATCTTTGTTCGGTGCTTTTACTACTTTTCCGTTGTTTTCGTACAACAGTTGCGTAAGGGAAGGGCATCATATTTTAAGGCAAGTATTGTATATACTGTGTATTTATTTCATTTTTTATCTTTTTTTTTTTTTTTTATGCCTGGCTGTACTGAGCACTCCTCTTCAAGGGGGGCTCCTTGGTGTGGTGAAGAGGCTCTTGGTCTGAGGAATTAGCCCTATCGGTCTTCTTCCTCAGACCGAACCTAATTACCCCCCATTCTCCCCTCCCCTATCCCATCCTCCCCTTTTTCCATTCCTCCTCCTCCTCCCCACCCCTCCCTTTTGCCCTTCCTCTTTTTGGCCTTTAGGATTTCTCCCACAGGCACGCTAGTTCCTAGGTAGGGGAAAGGACACCAGGGTCCATCCCATTCCGTTGAGGTTCTTGGCGGTGGCATAGTTTGCCGTGGAATCTGGATTGCCTGGGGATGTCCCGATCCCTCTCCGGTATCGCAGAGTAGCTTTGGGTATCTTTCGGGCGATGGGTGTATCTCTGGAAGCCACCTTTCGGATTCCGGGGGTGGTGGCCGAAGGTATGCTTTGTGGCGGATATCCGGCCGCCCTCTCTTTTGTCCACCGAGGTAGCTCGGCAGATGTGAGGTTGCTATCCCGGATTGCTGGTTTACTGGCATGAAGGGTAGGGTATAGCACGGGTTCCATGCTGCATCTGTGCTACTAGCGGTGCTGAGGTCCTCTTGGGCACGGAGGGAGATTTCCGGCCCATTCATTCCTCCTGGGAACTATTCCTCCCCGCTCCCCCCTTTTTTTTATTCTTTTTTTTATTTTTATTTTCTTTTCTTCTTTCTTTTTTTTTCTTAAAAACAAAAAGCAAAGGAGTAACCTAACCATGGCAGCCCTAGTCCATGAACCCACTACCCCCGGGCCCCTTCTTGATACCGCACCCCATTCTGACCCTGCCTTGTGTTTAGACCACTCTTTGGACACTCCTGATGACCCTGTACCTCTTGCTGGTGCTGTTTCCTCACCTGCTTCAGGTACCGGGGCTTCGACTGACTCCTTCGATTTGTCTGAACTCCGCTCTCCTTTGACTATGCTTCCGGCTTCTCCCTCTACGGTACGGCAATTTTCGAATCGCCCGCCCATTTCACGCCAGACCAACTCCGGTCCTACTAAACGCCAACGTCACTCTCCTGATGATGCTCCTTCGTTACCTTCCCATTCTACTCGGAAAAGACCGACACGTCAAGCACTCCCTCTCCACGCTCAGTTTCGGACCACACAATGGACTAAATTCTTTACTTTAAGACCGACTTCTTCTTCTGCCTACCTTTCTGACCATAGTATTGGCAAAGCGCTCCTGCGTCATGTTGGTAGAGATATTTCATTTTATGCTTTCAAGAGCGGTATGCGCATCGTCACTGTCCAGAATGCTACCCAAGCTCATGATCTTTCTCTCCTTTCGAATATCGATACTACTCCTATCACTATTGAAAAACATCTTTCTCTCAATTCTTGTAGTGGTACGGTCATTCTGCCCCATACCATAGTCCAACAGAATTTCCAGTCATGTGGCAATGACATTTTTGAACAGCTGGAACTCCAGGATCTCCCAATCCTCAAAGTAGACACTTATGTCCTTCCTGCCCGGGGGCGGAGACGTTACCCTTGCAATGTGGCTCGTTTAACTTTTGACAGCCGAGAACTCCCGTCCTCTGTATATGTCGCGGGACATCGGTTACAAGTTCGAAAGGTGATACCTACACTGCAACAATGTAGAAATTGCTGGCGTTTTGGTCACCCAGCGAAATATTGCAGATCTATGGCCGAATGCCCAGTCTGTGGTGCCGACGACCATTCTAATACATCTTGCAGTCAACCTCCATCTTGCCTTAATTGTAATGAAGCTCACCCTTCGTACTCCCGCCGTTGCCAGGTCTACTTAAATGAACGTGAAATCCGTTGCCTCAAAGAGGCAGAAGGTCTCCCTTATGCTATGGCAGTTACTCATCTCCGCCTCCAAGGGAGACTACCCCGTGTTTCTTATTCTCGTGTTTCCAAACATCCCCCCACTTCTGGGGTCCCATCTTCTGCAGCCTCCTCTGTTGTTACCCCTCCCATAGCCACTACGGCATCTAATCCTTTTGCTGTCCTTGGCTCTGATGTCCCGACTACAACTCGGTCTGTTCTCACATCTTTGCGTCCTTCCTCACAAGCCCCAGTATCGACAAGACCTCGTACGCCACCTAATACCAATCGCCCCTCTACTCAGAAGTCCAAAAAAATCTACATTGCTCAAATCTTCTTTGCCCCTTCCTTCCCTTCTTCCACCTCCACATTTTACCTTTCCAGTCTCTGTACCTAGTTCTTCCCCTCTCTCTGGCTCTATTACAAGTGTGGAGATTCACCCTCCTCCTCGTACTATGCCTTCCACCCCCGTCCCCTCCCAAGTTTCTCCATCTTCTGCCACCTCCCAGGTTTCTGCCTCTTCTGTCCCCCCCCACACTTCATCTCCAGTCCCTTACACTCTTCCCTACCCCTCTACTTTGGTACAGTCCATTACTGTCCCAATCTTTACTCACCCTCCTCCTCCTGTCTCCAATATGGTCTCCCATACATCTTGGAATTCAGAAACACTTGAAGCCATTTCAGAATATATTCCAGAGACTAAACCTTCAATGGACACTGATTCACTTCCTGTTCCTTCTCTTCCCTCTCCTCCATCTTCACAACCCCATTCTTCGCAACGCTCCGTTCCTTCGCTACTTGAACGTCTTCCAATGCCACCACACGTTGACTTTTCTAACCCCTCTAGTCTGTAGGTGCCTTTACCTACAGATTCCTGATATTTTCTTCATCGCCAATCATGGCCTATTTACAGTGGAATATCCGCGGCCTCGGGTAATCGGGGTGAGCTTCAGATGTTGCTTTCCAGGTTTTCCCCTGTTGGTGCTTGCTTACAAGAACCAAAATTACACTCGGCTGTTTTCCAACCTTTCTCAGGCTATAATTTATTGTATTCTTCAGATCCTTTCTCAGATGGGACCTTTAATGAAAGTGCCCTTCTTCTACGCAACGATATTCCGTACTGTCAACTATTTGTCCATACCTCGCTGCATTACACTGCAGCCCGTATCCACTTGAATAAGTAGTTTACAATATGTTCTTTATATCTCTCTCCTTCTCGAGCATTTTCTATCCCAGACTTTGCCTTTCTTGTTTCATCCTTACCACCACCACTTCTGTTACTTGGTGATTTTAATGCCCACCATTTCCTCTGGGGGGGGTCTCATTGTGACTCACGTGGCATCCAGTTGGAGGCTTTTCTCGCCTCTCACCCCCTCCATGTTTTAAATACGGGTACTCCCACCCATTTTGATCCTCGTACTCATACTCTCTCTTGCATCGATCTATCAGTCTGCTCTTCCTCCACTGCACTAGACTTCACCTGGTCTGTTCTACCAGACTTACACGACAGCGATCATTTTCCGATCATTCTTACTTCTCCTTCCTATTCACCACCTTTCCGTAGCCCTCACTGGCAATTTGATCGGGCAAATTGGGATCTTTACTCACACCTCACTGCTTTTAGTGAGGTTCCTTCTCCATCCTCCATTGATGAGCTCCTACACATCTTCTCGACGTCAGTTTATACCGCAGCTTCTCATTCTATACCCCAAACCTCAGGCAGGCATTCTCAGAAGTGCGTGCCTTGGTGGTCTCCTGCTTGTGCTCGTGCAGTACGTTTGAAACATGCTGCATGGGGCAGGTACCGGTACAATAGAACCGCTGAGAGACTTCTTGATTTTAAGCAGAAGCGTGCGATCGCTCGCCGTGTCATCCGTGAAGCTAAACGCACTTGTTGGCAAGACTATGTTTCCACCATCACCTCTGCTTCTTCTATGAGTGCAGTCTCGAAGAAATGAGGAAATTGAGTGGTAAATACTCTCCTGACTCGGCTCCTGTTCTACGGGTCGCTGGTGTTGATGTAGCAAACCCTCTCGACGTTGCCATTGAACTTGGCACACATCTGGTCCGTATTTCCCAAGGGCTCCATCTATGCCCCTCGTTTCTTTCCTCAAAGTCTGCCAGAGAGTTAGTACCCTTGGACTTTTCTTCTCTCAGAGAAGAACAGTATAATGTGCCTTTTACACTTCAAGAACTGGAGGCAACGCTCTCAGCTTGCTGATCATCGGCAGCTGGGCCTGACGACATTCATATTCGTATGTTACAACATTTACATCGGTCAGCTTTTGTAGTCCTCTTACACCTCTTCAATCTTATTTGGGCACAAGGAGTTCTTCCCCAGCTGTGGAAATCTGCCATTGTTCTCCCTTTCCGCAAACCGGGTACTACAGGACATGATGCCTCCCACTATCGCCCCATCGCTCTTACTAGTTCAGTTTGCAAAGTGATGGAACGTCTCATAAATCGACGTTTAATGTGGTATTTAGAGACACACAACAGTCTCTCCGCTAGTCAATATGGCTTTCGTAAGGGTCGTTCTACCATAGACCCCTTACTACGCTTGGATACGTATGTTCATAATGCCTTTGCGAGTAATCACTCAGTTATTGCCATATTTTTTGACTTTGAGAAGGCATATGACACAACTTGGAGGTATAATATTTTGGCCCAGGCCCATTCCTTAGGCCTCCGAGGCAATCTACCATCCTTCCTTAAGAACTTTTTAACTGACAGACATTTCCGTGTTCGAGTCAATAATGTTCTTTCCCCGGACTTCGTCCAAGCTGAAGGTGTCCCTCAGGGATGTGTTCTAAGCACAACACTGTTTCTCCTTGCTATAAATGATTTGGCCTCTGTTCTTCCACCCAATATTTGGTCATCACTCTATGTTGATGACTTCGCTATTGCTTGTGCAGGCGCTGACTGTCATCTTATTGCAGTTTCTCTCCAGCATGCGGTCGACCGTGTTTCCACTTGGGCCATCACGCATGGGTTTAAATTTTCAAGTACCAAAACTCGCCAAATTACTTTCACTAGACGCTCTGTTATCTCCGATCATCCTTTGTATCTCTATGGCTCCCGTATCCCCGAACGTGATACAGTCAGGTTTCTAGGCCTTCTCTTTGACCGTCGGTTATCCTGGAAACCTCACATTACCTCTCTGAAGGCAACTTGTCACAGCCGGCTAAACCTTCTTAAAACCCTTGCTCATCTTTCCTGGGGAGCTGATCGTCAAACTCTGCTTCGCCTACATTCAGCCCTCGTTTTATCGAAACTCGATTATGGTGACCAGATTTATTCCGCGGCCTCTCCTGCTACTCTCTCTAGCCTTAACTCTATCCATCACCAAGGCTTACGTTTGTGCCTTGGTGCTTTTCGCTCTTCCCCTGTTGAGAGCCTCTATACAGAAGCAAATGTTCCATCCTTGTCTGATCGCCATGATGCCCATTGCCTTCGCTACTATGTACGCTCTCACGATCAACACAATCCTTCCATTTATAGAATGGTCACCGATAATAGTAGACATTCTTTATTCGTTCGCCGCCCCTGTTTGCTCCGTCCCTTTTCTCTTCACCTTCATTCACTCTTGTCTTCCCTTCAGTTACCACCTTTATATGTTCATGTAGCATCTCACTTTTCCCTACCCCCCTGGGAAGTTCCAGCTGTTTGGGTCTGTTCTTTCTCACTCCCTTGCTCGAAAGCTCAACTGCCTACGGTGGCTTCCCGCTCTCTTTTTCTTGATCACTTCCACTCCCATTCTCATGCCACCGCTGTGTACACAGATGGCTCTAAGTCTTCAGACGGCGTCGGATTCGCAGCAGTGTTTCCGGACAGCGTCGTGCGGGGGCATTTACTATCTTCAGCTAGCATTTTTACTGCTGAACTGTATGCCATTCTTGCAGCACTTATTCGTATCGCATCTATGCCTGTGTCATCATTTGTAGTAGTCTCAGACTCCCTTAGTGCTCTACAGGCTATACGAAAATTTGATACATCTCATCCCCTCGTTCTCCGTATCCAACTTTGGCTACGCCGTATCTCTACCAAACATAAAGATATTGTTTTTTGTTGGGTCCCTGGTCATGTCGACGTACAGGGCAATGAACAGGCAGACACTGCTGCGCGGTCAGCAGTACATGACCTACCAATTTCCTATCGAGGTGTTCCATTTCTGGACTATTTTGCTACAATAGCTACCCACCTTCGCACCCGTTGGCAACAACATTGGTCAACTCTGCTCGGTAACAAACTTCATTCTATTAAACCGAGCATAGGTTACTGGCCGTCTTCTTGTCATCAGTGCCGAGGTTGGGAGACCACTCTCTCCCGCCTTCGCATTGGCCACACTCGTCTTACTCATGGGTATCTCATGGAGAGGCACCCTGTTCCTCTCTGTGAGCAGTGTCAAGTTCTAGTATCGATTAGCCACATTCTGTTAGACTGCCCCCTCTATCAACGAGCACGCAGAATTTACCTCCAACGTCGTCTTCGTTCTACTACTCTCTCTTTACCTTCCCTTCTTGCTGATGGACCCTCCTTTAATCCTGACTCTCTTGTTGACTTCTTGACAACGACTGATTTACTCCACAAACTCTGATGATACTTTTCGCACTCCCCTCAGCCCTTTCTAGTTCAGTCTCTTGTTGCCCTTTACCCTTTCACCATCCACTACCCCACTGTTATCCGTAACCTATTACTCATCCATCTCCCTTTTGCCACCTGATGCCCTCGCTTCCTTCCTGCCCTGCAGCGCTGTATAGTCCTTGTGGCTTAGCGCTTCTTTTTTTATTATAATAATAATAATGTACTGAGCACTTAATATATGATTGTGTAAACACATTTTAGATGCATTTAACAATGCAAAAAATTCACCCTTTTCCACCCACTAGCAATTTTTGCTTATTGCACGGGGTTGGAAGCTGAGAACCATACAAACAGGGCCCTCCTGTACCAGTCAGTGGGACCCATGGTGTTGATTGACATGTCATTAACGTGGAATGGCATGTCACTCCTACAATATAATTTTTTCTGTGGTCATCAATCTCAAGGCTTGACTGGTACTTTCTGTGGTTGTCTTCAAGACTGCCCCCTGTCAAGAGACTGCCCTGGGTTCTCGTGATATGATTATCAGCCAATACCACCACCATGTACCCATCCTGTTAACACCCTTTACTTCTGAAGAACAAATGCTTAGTACATGGCTGACCCTTGTGGGTTTAGCGCTTGGTTATGATTACAATAATTAGAACACGGCTTCTTTTATACTGGCAGAGAGTACCAGAAACATTATTTTTATACTTAGAAGCACTAAACCCATAAGGGCCATACAGTGCCAAGGGAAATGGAGGGTAATTAGATTCATTCCTAGGAAATGACCTCTTCAAGGGGGGCTCCTTGGCGTGGTGAAGAGGCTCTTGGTCTGAGGAATTAGACCTATCGGTCTTCTTCCTCAGACCGAACCTAATTACCCCCCAATCTCCCCTCCCCTATCCCATCCTCCCCTTTTTCCTTTCCTCCTCCTCCTCCCCACTCCTCCCTTTTGCCCTTCCTCTTTTTGTCCTTTGGGATTTCTCCCACAGGCGCGCTAGTTCCTGGGTAGGAGAAAGGATACCGGGGTCCATCCCATTCCGTTGAGGTTCTTAGAGGTGGCGTAGTTTGCCGTGGAATCTGGATCGCCTGGGGATGTCCCGATCCCTCTCCGGTATCCCGGAGTAGCTTTAGGTGTCTTTCGGGCGACGAGTGTATCTCTGGAAGCCACCTTTCGGATTCCGGGGGTGGTGGCCGAAGGAGGTATGCTTTGTGGCGGATATCCGGCCGCCCTCTCTTTTGTCCACCGAGGTAGCTCGGCAGATGTGAGGTTGCTATCCCGGATTGTTAGTTTACTAGCATGATGGGTAGGGTATGGCACGGGTTCCATGCTGCATCTGCGCTACTTGCGGTGCTGAGGTCCTCTTGGGCGCGGAGGGAGATTTCTGGCCCTTTCATTCCTCCTAGGAACTATCCCTCCCCGGTCCCCCCTTTTTTTTTCTTTTTTTTATTTTTATTTTCTTTTCTTCTTTCTTTTTTTTTCTTAAAAACAAAAAGAAAGAAGTAACCTAACCATGGCAGCCCTAGTCCATGAACCTGGTACCCCCGGGCCCCTTCTTGATACCGCACCCCGTTCTGACCCCGCCTCGTCTTTGGACCACTCTTCAGACATTCCTCATGCCTCTGTACCTATTGCCGGTGCTGTTTCCTCACCCGCTTCAGGTACTGAGGCCTCGACTGACTCCTTCGATTTATCAGACCTTCGCTCTCCTCTGACTATGCTTCCGGCCTCTCCCTCTACGGTGCGGCAATTTTCAAATCGCCAACCCGTTCCACGTCGGACCAACTCTGGTCCCACGCCTAAACGTCAACGACAATTACCTGCTGATGATACTTCTCCACCTTCACCTTCTCGTTCTTCTCAGAAACGATCGACACGTCCTTCACTACCTTTCCACGCTCAGTTTCAGACTGAACAGTGGACTAAATTCTTCACTTTACGACCAACTTCCTCTACTGCCTATCTTTCTGACCATAGTATTGGCAAGGCACTCCTACGCCATGTTGGTAAAGATATTTCTTTTCATGCTCTTAAGAGCGGTACGCGCATCATTACCGTACAGAATGCTACCCAGGCTCGTGAGCTCTCTCGTCTTTCCCATATAGATACTGTTCCTGTCACCCTTGAAAAACATCATTCCCTCAATTCTTGTAGTGGTACCGTCATTCTGCCCCATACCATAGTTCAACAAAATTTCCAGACATGTGGCACCGACATTCTAGAACAGCTGGAACTCCAAGATCTCCCAATCCTCAAGGTAGACACTTACGTTCTTCCTGCCCATGGGCGGAGACGATACCCTAGCAATGTGGCTCGTTTAACTTTTGACAGCCGAGAACTCCCATCCTCAGTTTATATAGCAGGACATCGGTTACAAGTTCGAAAGGTGATCCCTACACCACAACAGTGTAGAAATTGCTGGCGATTTGGCCATCCAGCGAAATATTGCAGATCTATCGCCGAATGCCCAGTCTGTGGTGCCGATGACCATTCTAATACGTCTTGCAATCGATCTCCCTCTTGCCTTAACTGTCATGAGGCTCACCCTTCGTACTCTCGCCGTTGTCAGGTCTATTTAAACGAGCGGGAAATCCGTTACCTCAAAGAGACAGAAGGTCTCCCTTATGCCATGGCAGTTTCTCATCTCCGCCTCCAAGGGAGACTCCCACGTGTTTCTTATTCCCGTGTTTCAAAACGTCCCCCCACTTCTGGTATCCCATCTTCTACACCCACTTCTGTGGTTACCTCTCCCATAATCACTCCTGTATCTAATCCTTTTGCTGTCCTCGGCTCAGACGTCCCTACTTCAACGCCTCAGTCTAATCTCGCTTCTTCGAGTTCTCTCTTACAAGCCTCAGTATCGACGAGACCTCGTACGACACCTCTTCCCAATCGTCCCTCTACTTCTCAAAAGTCAAAAAAAGGTCCGGTAACACCTCCTACCCATCTTCCACCTCCTCATTTTACCCTCCCTGTCTCTGTCCCTAGTTCTTCCCCTCTCACTGGCTCAGTTACAAGTGCAGAGGTTCACCCTCCTCCTCGTAATGTACCTTCCTCCCCTGTTCCCTCCCAAGTTTCTTCCTCTTCTGCCACCTCCCAGGTTCCTGTCTCTTCTGTCCCCTGCCACGCTTCTCCAGTTCCCTCCACCCTTTCGCCCCCCCCTACCTTGGTACAGTCCAATACAGTTACAATCTTTACTCATCCTCCCCCTACCATTCCCAATATTGTCTCCCATACAACATCTCTGAATTCCGAAACACTTGAAGCAATCTCTGAATATATTGCAGAGACCAAACCATCAATGGACACTGATCCACCTTCCGCTCTTTCTCTCTCCTCTGCTCCATCTGCGCAACTCCTTTCTTCACAGCGCACCGTTCCTTCGCTGCTTGAACATTTTCCACTACCTCCGCATGTGGACTTTTCTAACCCTTCTAGTCCGTAGGAACCCTTACCTGCGGATTTCAAGTATCTTTATCATTGCCAATCATGGCCTTTTTACAGTGGAATATACGCGGCCTCAGGGGTAATCGGGGTGAGCTTCAGATGTTACTCTCCCAGTTTGCCCCTGTTGGTGTTTGCTTACAGGAACCAAAATTACACTCTGCTGTTATTTCTCACATCTCAGGCTATAATTTATTGTATTCTTCAGATCCTTTTCCTGATGGGACCTTTAATGAAAGTGCCCTTCTTCTCCGCACTGATATTCCGTACCATCAGCTATTTGTTCATACTTCGCTGCATTACACAGCAGCCCGTATCCACTTACATAGGTGGTATACGCTCTGTTCTTTATATCTCTCTCCTTCTCGGGCATTATCTATTCCGGATTTTGCCTTCCTTGTTTCGTCATTACCGTCACCGATTCTGTTACTTGGTGATTTTAATGCCCACCATTTCCTCTGGGGGGGGGGTCTCACTGTGATTCCCGTGGAATTCAGTTAGAGGCTTTTCTTGCCACCCACCCCCTCCATGTTTTAAATACAGGTACTCATACCCATTTTGATCCTCGGACTCATACTCTCTCTTGCATCGATCTCTCAGTTTGCTCTTCCTCCGCCGCATTAGACTTCACTTGGTCTGTTCTCCCGGACTTACATGACAGTGATCATTTCCCAATCATTCTTACTTCCCCTTCATATTCGCCACCTCTTCGCACCCCACGCTGGCAATTTAATCGGGCAAATTGGAACCTTTACTCACACCTGACTGTTTTTAAAGAGGTTCCTTCTTCGTCCTCCATCGATGAGCTTTTACACCTCTTCTCGTCCTCCGTTTTCACCGCAGCTTCTCATTCTATACCCCAAACTTCGGGCAGGCATTCTCAGAAATGCGTGCCTTGGTGGTCTCCTGCTTGTGCTCGTGCAGTACGTTTGAAACGCGCTGCATGGGGCAGGTACCGGTACAATAGAACCACAGAGCGACTCCTTGATTTTAAACAGAAGCGTGCGATCGCTCGCCGTGTCATCCGTGACGCTAAACGCACTTGCTGGCGAGATTATGTCTCCACCATCACCTCTGCTTCCTCTATGAGTGCAGTCTGGAAAAAAGTACGAAAACTGAGTGGTAAATATTCTCCTGACCCGGCTCCTGTTCTGCGGGTTGCCGGTGTTGATATAGCAAACCCACTAGATGTTGCCAATGAAATTGGCAATCATCTGGTCCATATTTCTCAGGGACTCCATCCATGCCCCTCATTTCTTTCCTCAAAGTCTGCCAGAGAGTTAGCACCCTTGGACTTTTCTTCTCTCAGAGAAGAACAGTATAATGTGCCTTTTACACTTCAAGAACTGGAGGCAACACTCTCAGCTTGTCGATCATCGGCAGCTGGGTCCGACGACATTCATATTCGTATGCTACAACATTTACATCAGTCAGCCCTTGCAGTCCTATTACGCCTTTACAATCTTATTTGGTCACAAGGAGTTCTTCCACAGCTGTGGAAATCCGCCATTGTTCTCCCTTTCCGCAAACCAGGCACTACGGGACATGAAACCTCCCACTATCGTCCCATTGCTCTTACCAGTGCAGTTTGCAAAGTAATGGAACGTCTAGTGAATAGACGTTTAGTGTGGTATTTAGAGACACACAACAGTCTCTCCACTCGTCAATATGGCTTTCGTAAGGGACGTTCTACCATAGACCCCTTACTGCGCTTGGATACGTATGTTCGTAATGCCTTTGCGAATAACCACTCAGTTATTGCCATATTTTTTGACCTTGAGAAGGCATATGACACAACTTGGAGGTATAATATTTTAGCCCAAGCCCACTCCTTAGGCCTTCGAGGCAATCTACCATCCTTCCTTAAGAACTTTTTAACTGACAGGCATTTCCGTGTTCGGGTTAATAATGTGCTCTCCCCGGACTTTATCCAAGCTGAAGGTGTCCCCCAGGGATGTGTTCTGAGCACAACACTTTTTCTCCTTGCTATTAATGATTTGGCCTCTAGTCTTCCATCAAATATTTGGTCATCACTCTATGTTGATGACTTCGCTATTGCCTGTGCAGGCGCTGACTGTCACCTCCTTACAGTTTCTCTCCAGCATGCAGTCGACCGTGTTTCCAATTGGGCCACCACACATGGGTTTAAATTTTCCAGCACTAAAACCCACCAAATCACTTTCACTAGACGCTCTGTCATCTCTGATCATCCTTTGTACCTCTATGGCTCCCGTATCCCTGAACGCGATACAGTCAAGTTTCTGGGCCTCCTCTTTGATCGTAGGTTATCCTGGAAACCTCACATTACCTCTCTGAAGGCAACTTGTCACAGCCGGCTGAACCTTCTTAAAACCCTTGCTCATCTTTCATGGGGAGCTGATCGTCGAACCCTCCTTCACCTACATTCCACCCTTATTTTATCGAAACTTGATTATGGTGACCAGATTTATTCAGCGGCATCTCCTGCTACTCTCTCTAGCCTTAACCCCATTCATCACCAAGGATTACGTTTATGCCTTGGTGCTTTTCGCTCTTCCCCTGTCGAAAGCCTCTATGCAGAAGCGAACGTTCCATCCTTATCCGATCGCCGTGATGCCCATTGCCTGCGCTACTATGTACGCTCTCATGATCTCCGCAATCCTTCCATTTATAGAATGGTCACTGATATTAGTAGACATTCTTTATTTGTTCGCCGCCCCTGCTTACTCCGTCCCTTCTCTCTTCGCCTTCATTCGCTCTTGTCTTCTCTTCAACTACCACCTTTCTATGTACATGTAGCATCTCACTTTTCCCTACCCCCCTGGGAAGTTCCAGCTGTTCGAGTCTGTTCTTTCTCCCTCCCTTGCTCGAAAGCCCAACTGTCTACGGTCGCTTCCCGCTCTCTTTTTCTTGACCACTTTCACTCTCATTCTCATGCCATTGCTGTGTACACAGATGGCTCTAAGTCTTCTGACGGCGTAGGATTCGCAGCAGTGTTTCCGGACAGCGTCGTACAAGGGCATTTACTATCTTCAGCTAGTATTTTTACTGCTGAATTATATGCCATCCTTACAGCACTTATCCGTATTGCATCTATGCCTGAGTCATCATTTGTGGTTGTCTCAGACTCCCTTAGTGCTTTACAGGCTATACAAAAATTTGATACACCTCACCCCTTAGTCCTCCGTATCCAACTTTGGCTACGCCGCATCTTTACTAAGCATAAAGATATTGTTTTTTGTTGGGTCCCTGGTCATGTTGACGTACAGGGCAATGAACAGGCAGACACTGCTGCGCGGTCAGCAGTACATGACCTACCAGTTTCATATAGAGGTATTCCATGTACGGACTATTTTGCTGTAATATCTTCCCACCTTCACACCCGTTGGCAACAACGTTGGTCTACTATGCTCGGCAACAAACTTCAGTCTATTAAACCGAGTATAGGTTACTGGCCGTCTTCTTATCACCAGTGTCGAGGTTGGGAGACTACTCTCTCCCGTCTTCACATTGGCCATACTCGTCTTACTCATGGATATCTTATGGAGAGGCGTCTTGCTCCTCTCTGTGAGAATTGCCAAGCTCCATTATCAGTCAGCCACATTCTGTTGGACTGCCCACTTTATCAACAAGCACGCAGAATTTACCTCTGTCGTCGTCTTCGCCCCGCTGCTCTCTCTTTACCTTCCCTTCTCGCTGATGGACCCACCTTTCATCCGGACTCTCTCATTGACTTTTTGACAACGACTGACTTCACAAATTCTGATACTTTCAGCCCTTTCTACTTGAATCTCTTGCTACCCTCTACCCCCGTACTATCCCCTGCCCCGCTGTTTTCTGTAACCTGCTGATCATCCCCCCTCCCTTCTGCCATCCAATTCCCTTGCTTCCTTCCCTACCCTGCAGCGCTGTATAGCCCTTGTGGCTTAGCGCTTCTTTTTGATTATAATAATAATAATCCTAGGAAATGAAAGGTAATTCCAATTCCTTGGACCAAGAGCCTTTCACCAGCATCAAGGCACCTCCCTCCCTTGAAGAGAGTACCAGAAACAATTTTATCTGAATGTTGTGAAAAATCAACCAGTTAACCTAAGAACATAAAGAAGGAACACTGCAGCAGGCCTACTGGCCCATGCGAGGCAGGTCCAATTCTCCTACCGGCTTGAACGAATGCCCTAACCTAGTCAGGTCAGGTCACATTCACTTAAGGAAGGAGCACAGCATCTGACCTAGTAGCACAAGCTAGCCAGCTCCAACACACACCCACTAATGTATTTATCTAACCTATTTTTAAAACTATACAATGTCTTAGCTTCTATGCATCTTGACCCCTCAGGGAAGGTTCCTTGATGTTGGTGAGGGGCTCTTGATTTAGGGAATTGGATCTGTGCTCCAGTTCCCCGAATTAAGCCTGAATGCCTTCCACATCCTCCCCCCCCCCCAGGCGCTATATAATCCTCCGGGTTTAGCGCTTCCCCTTGATTATAATAATAATATGCATCTTGACTGATTCAGAGATCACAAAACCAGGATCAGTGGGAAAACAGGAAGCCATGGAAACCTCAACCACCTCCAACTTTGGTTATGCTGTATCTCTACCCATTGGCAACAGCGATGGTCTGATCTGCTCAATAACAAACTTCATTCTATTAAACCAAGTCTAGGTTACTGGCCATCGTCTTGTCATCGGTGTCTAGGTTGGGAGACTACTCTCTCCTGTCTTCGCATTGGCCACATTCGTCTTACTCACGGGTATCTCATGGAGAGGTGCCCTGTTCCTCACTGAGAATTGTCAGGTTCCAGTATCTGTTAGCTACATTGTTGGACTGCCCTCTCTATCAACAAGCACCCAGAATTTACCTCCGACGTCATCTCCGCTCTGCTGCTATCTCTCTACCTTCCCTTCTTGCTGATGGACCCTCCTTTAATCCTGGCTCTCTTGTTGACTTTTTGACAACTGATTTACTCCACAAACTCTGATGATGATACCTTGAGCACTCCCCTTAGCCCTTTCTACCTCAATCTCTTGCTACCTTCTACCCCCTCACTATCCACTGCCCTGCTGATCTCCGTAACCTACTAATCATCCCTCTCCCTTTTGCCACCTGATACCCTTGCTTCCTTCCCTGCCCTGAAGCGCTGTATAGCCCTTGTGGTTTAGCGCTTCTTTTTGATAATCCTCTTCCACCTCGGTAGTTGAAAAACTTAGCACTGAAGATTTTTTTTTTTTTAGTCTTAATTTCTTCACTGGGACTATATTAATGAATCCCATTACCCATGTGCTGTATGACAGTAAAGCAGCGCTGAATGACCCTTATGGGTTTAGCGCTTGGTTATGATTATAATGTATTACCCAGATGGATTTGGCACTTGTTTGTTAGGTTTAATGCTTCAGTTACAATAGTGAATCATACACTACCAAATAAGGAAATTCCCCAGCCAGTGCAGCCATCACAGGAACCCTCACTTCCTAAGCTACAAATGTTATACAAGTCGGCCATCGGTAATCCAGCAGTCGGTAATTTGGTTCCATTAGTAATCTGGCAGTAATTTTGGCTAGCATAATTTCAAATTTTCAGGGTCGTCACACCAACCTGCCATTAATGTTTGGTGGCACTACTTGCTGCACGAGTCATTCCAACTTCTTTTTCTCCATTTATTGTTATAACCTGCTCACTTTTAGCCCTAGCCATGGTTCCAACAAATAAAAGAAATGCTTTTCGTTGTGTAAAATACATACACCGCACATTGTCCATAAAAGATAAGGTGGCTTTGAAGCAACTGTTGGTTGTCAAGAGTTGGTGAGGGGCTCTTGATTTAGGGAATTGGATCTGTGCTCCAGTTCCCCGAATTAAGCCTGAATGCCTTCCACATCCCCCCCCACAGGCGCTGTATAATCCTCCAGGTTTAGCGCTTCCCCCTTGATTATAATAATAATAATAATGTATAGTCCCTATAGGTTTAGCTTTGTTTTTCTTTTTGATTATAATATAGGTTTAGCACACCCCCATGCTAATTGATATCTAAGGAAGGGTTAATGAAAATGTAAACATTTTTTCTTCTAAATATTTACAAAATGTATAGCACATACTACATGAGCTATTTAGGCTGAGGATATTTCTTCAGAAGTTGATTAAGTTGTTTGTGAGAGAGATTCTTCTCGCCAGGTGAAAGAATTCCCAGCCTATTCAGTTCCTCCTCCTTACTTCGGTTTTGCTGTGGAAAAAAAATTAAATTAAATTCTGTACAGTGCTAAAGGATGTGACCATGGTTGTTCAATATATTCATAGATGGAGTAGTAAGAGAAGTGAATGTTCGGGTGTTGGTAAGAAGTGTGGGGTTAAAAGATAAAGAATCTAACACAAAATGGGGGTTGTCACAGTTGGTCTTTGCTGATGACACTGTGCTTTTGGGAGATTCAGAAGAGAAGTTGCAGAGGTTGGTGGAAGTTTCAGGGTATGTAAAAGAAGAAAATTAAAAGTGAACATACCCCTCAAGGGAGGTTCCTTGATGCTGGTGAGAGGCTCTTGATCTAGGGAATTGGATCTGTGCTCCAGTTCCCTGAATTGAACCTAAATGCCTTCCATATACCCCTCCCCCAGGTGCTGTATAATCCCTATGGGTTTTGTGTTTCCCCATAAAAAGTAAACAAGATAAAATTTAGGTAGTGAAAGACTGGATATTAGACTGGAGAGAGGGAACAGGAAGTGAATGTATTCTGATATTTGGGAGCGGATTTGTCAGCAGAGGGGTCTATGAAAGACAAGGTGAATAACAGGATTGATAAGGGGTAAAAGGTGAGGAGTCTGTGAAGATGAAGGTTATCCATGGAAGCAAAGAGGGAAATGTATGTGAGCATAGTTATACCATTGCACTTATATGGGTGTGAATCATGGGTGGTGAATGTTGCAACAAGGAGAAGGCTGGAGGCAGTGGAGATGTCATGTCTGAGAGTAATGTGTGGTGTGAAAATAATGCAGAGAATCCATAGTTTCGAAATTAGGAGGTGCTGGACTAGTAAAAGCATTATCCAGAGGGCTGAGGAGGGGCTCCCCTCAAGGAAGGTTCCTTGATGTTGGCGAGGGGCTCTTGATTTAGGGAATTGGATCTGTGCTCCAGTTCCCCGAATTAAGCCTGAATGCCTTCCACATCCCCCCCCAGGCGCTGTATAATCCTCCGGGTTTAGCGCTTCCCCCTTGATTATTATAATAATAACGAGGAGGGGCTGTCAAGGTGGTTCTGACACTGAGAGGATGAAATGAAATAGAATGACTTGGAGAGCATATAAATCTGTAGTGGCAGGAAAGCAGGGTAGGGATCAGCCTAGGAAAAGTTGGAGGGGGTAAAAGAGGTTTTGTGTGCAAGGGGCTTGGACTTCCAGCATGTGTAAGCATGTTCAGTGGAAACAAATGGTTTTTATGACTTGATATGCTGCTGGAGTGTGAGCAAAGTAACATGAAGGGATTCAGGAAAACTGGTTAGCCGGACTTCAGTCCTGGAGGTGGGAAGTACAATGCCTGCAATCTTCAGAGGGGTGTTGTGTTGCAGTTTTTTTTAACTGTAGTGTAGGCACGCCTCTGGCATGACATTGACAGAGTGAACGATGATGGAAGTGTTTCTTCTTTTTTTCAGGTCACCCTGCCTTGGTGAGAAACACTTGATGCTAATAAAATAATCTTTATTTCTACAAGTACAATGGAACCTCTACTTGCGAGCGCATCCACATGCAAGTTTTTTCCAAATACAGTGGTCCCTCGTTTTTCGTAATTAATCCGTTCCTGGAGGAGCTACTATAAACTAAATTTACGATTTGCGAATCAATTTTCCCCATAAGAAATAATGTAAATACAATTAATCCGTTCCTGACACCCAGAAGTATTAAAAAAATTTTTTACATGAAATATACATGTAGTACATAATACAATGGGAAATGATGAATGAAACATTAACAGCATAACACTTACCTTTATTGGAGATTCTTCTTAGTGTATGGGAGACGGGAGGAGGAGAGAGATTGGATTGTTTACAGTTTGGAAGGGGAATCCCTTTCCAGCAACACCTCAGGTACCAATTGCTTCTCTGGGGTTGCTTCTTTTCTCTGTTTCTTAATGCCACTAGGACCACCTCGAGAGTCATTCTAGTCCTTTCTCGCAAAGTAACTGTGGAGAGAGCTCTGTTTCTGGCGTCTCTTTAACACTTCCCTAAAATGGCCCAAGACTGTCACTGTACATATTTCTCACCTTCTTTACCACAGGCTTGGCACTAGGAGCTTTCTTTGGAGCCATGGTAGCTTATTTAGTACTTGCAAGCACTAAAATGAGTGGAATATTATGAAATATTTTGTAGGAGCACTTGAGGGGACCTTCACTCACTGGTAAACAATGCCAGACTGGCTGGGTAGGGAGGCCTCCCCGACTCGCACCGTGCGTGTGCGTCCCGGACGAACTACTATTTGGGAGTTCAGCGCTGTATAGCCCTTGTGGCTTAGCGCTTCTTTTTTATTATAATAATAATATTTGGGAGTCAACCTATGAAAAGCGAGTCCATGTTTATACGAAATTATCCCTATGATTGGCGAAATTTACGATTGCCGAGAACTACGAAAAGCGAGGGACCACTGTACAAGCAGTCGATGGGTAAATTTTTTGCTTCTATAGGCACGCAAAATTTCCATAAGGGAGCAGACCTCAAGGCAGGTGTCTTGATGCTGGTGAGGGGCTCTTGCTCTTGATCTAGGGAATTGTATCTCATTTGTTTGTTGGACTATCTTATTGAAACTTGGGCAATGTATGATATAATAATGATATAATACATATAATAATAGTATAATATAATAATATACATATAATATATAATAATGTACAGTGGACCTCCGCATACCGATTTTAATCCGTGCAAGAGGGCTCATTGGTATGCGAAATAATCGGTATGCGAATGAATTTTCCCCATAAGAAATAATGGAAATCAAATTAATCCGTGCAAGACACCCAAAAGTATGAAAAAAAAATTTTTACCACGTGAAATATACATTTTCCTACACACAAAGAGAAGGATACATGCACAATAGTAGAGTAGTACATGCACAGTATATATTGTGCATGTACTAGTCTACTAAATGAAGAATAAATGACACTTACCTTTATTGAAGATGCAGCAATGACTGATGAGACAGTGTGTCCTGGGAGTGCCTTTTCCTCCTGAGTACTGTAGGTCCTGTTTGGTATTTTCTTCCAGAACAGGCCTTATCACACTGTGTATGTCACTACGATTCTTAAATCTCTCAAACCAACCTTTGCTGGCTTTAAATTCACCAATATGAGCACTAGTTCCAGGCATTTTTCCCTGTTCACCTGGGTGTTAGTCGACTGGTGTGGGTTGCATCCTGGGAGACAAGATTAAGGACCCCAATGGAAATAAGTTAGACAGTCTTCGATGACACTGACTTTTTTGGGTTATCCTGGGTGGCAAATCCTCTGGGATTAATTGTTTCTTGGTATATTCTCAATAAGCCACACCAACAGTGCTACAGCAGCAGCAGACGATGCTACAGCAGCAGCAGCAGCTGACAGTGCTACAGCAGCAGCAGACGATGCTACAGCAGCAGCAGCTGACAGTGCAGCAGCAGCAGCTGTACCACCAATAGTAGCGATGGTTGATTGGGGTTTTTTATTATACAACGTGGCCAGCTCGGAGACACGCACTCCACTTTCATACTTATCAATGATCTTTTTCTTCATCTCTATAGTAATTCTCACCCTTATTGCTGTAGGGTTGGCACTAGAAGCTTTCTTGGGGCCCATGGTCACTTATTTTCCAGATAAAATCACCAAAAACACTGTAATAATACGAAATGTTACGATTGTATGCTTGGATGCTACCGCAGAGGCTGGCTGGTAAACAATGCCACCGGTGGAACATGTGAGGCTGGCTAAGGCGCACATTGGACGCGTCTCGGACGAACAGCGGTGAGCGGGTTTTTAAGCGGTATGAGAGGCAAAATTTTTGCGATTAAAGCAAGCGGTATGCGGATTAATCGTTATGTGATGCCAACGGTATGAGGGGGTCCACTGTACTACGTAATAATAATTATAATAGACGACTTCAAAAGGCTGTCATTAGATGGCAATGTTTACCACAACAAAGAGGGAGTGGTTGTGGCTGCCTCCACCTGTTACATGACATATTTTACGCATTCTGGAGTATATATTAGGTTTCTATGTTATTTATACAGTGGACCCCCCGAGTTTCATGATTAATCCGTTCCAGAGAGCCCGCCGAAGGTCAAAATTCACGAAACTCGAAACCATTTTCCCCATAAGAAATAATGAAAATAAAACTGGGATGCTTGAATGTGCGTGGATGTAGTGCGGATGACAACAGAAGATTGCTGATGTTATGAATGAAAAGAAGTTGGATGTCCTGGCCCTAAGCGAAACAAAGCTGAAGGGGGTAGGGGAGTTTCGGTGGGGGGAAATCAATGGGATTAAATCTGGAGTATCTGAGAGAGTTAGAGCAAAGGAAGGGGTAGCAGTAATGTTGAAGGATCAGTTATGGAAGGAGAAAAGAGAGTATGAATGTGTAAATTCAAGAATAATGTGGATTAAAGGTTGGATGCGAAAAGTGGGTCATAATAAGCGTGTATGCACCTTGAGAAGAGAGGAATGCAGAGGAGAGAGAGAGATTTTGGGAGATGTTAAGTGAATGTATAGGAGCCTTTGAACCAAGTGAGAGAGTAATTGTGGTAGGGGACCTGAATGCTAAAGTAGGAGAAACTTTTAGAGAGGGTGTGGTAGGTAAGTTTGGGGTGCCAGGTGTAAATGATAATGGGAGCCCTTTGATTAAACTTTGTATACAAAGGGGTTTAGTTATAGGTAATACATATTTTAAGAAAAAGAGGATAAATAAGTATACAAGATATGATGTAGAGCAAAATGAGAGTAGTTTGTTGGATTATGTATTGGTAGATATAAGACTGTTGAGTAGAGGGGCCACAGATATATCAGATCACTTTCTAGTTGTAGCTCCACTGAGAGTAAAAGGTAGATGGGATACAAGAAGAATAGAAGCATCAGGGAAGAGAGAGGTGAAGGTTTATAAACTAAAAGAGGAGGCAGTTAGGGTAAGATATAAACAGCTATTGGAGGATAGATGGGCTAATGAGAGCATAGGCAATGGGGTCGAAGAGGTATGGGGTAGGTTTAAAAATGTAGTGTTAGAGTGTTCAGCAGAAGTTTGTGGTTACAGGAAAGTGGGTGCGGGAGGGAAGAGGAGCGATTGGTGGAATGATGATATAAAGACAGTAGTAAGGGAGAAAAAGTTAGCATATGAGAAGTTTTTACAGAGTAGAAGTGATGCAAGGAGGGAAGAGTATATGGAGAAAGAGAGGTTAAGAGAGTGGTGAAGCAATGTAAAAAGAGAGCAAATGAGAGAGAGGGTGAGATGTTATCAACAAATTTTGTTGAAAATAAGAAAAAGTTTTGGAGTGAGATTAACAAGTTAAGGAAGCCTAGAGAACAAATGGATTTGTCAGTTAAAAATAGGAGAGGAGAGTTATTAAATGGAGAGTTAGAGGTATTGGGAAGATGGAGGGAATATTTTGAGGAATTGTTAAATGTTGTTGAAGATAGGGAAGCTGTGATTTCGTGTATAGGGCAAGGAGGAATAACATCTTGTAGGAGTGAGGAAGAGCCAGTTGTGAGTGTGGGGGAAGTTCGTGAGGCAGTAGGTAAAATGAAAGGGGGTAAGGCAGCCAGGATTGATGGAATAAAGATAGAAATGTTAAAAGCAGGTGGGGATATAGTTTTGGAGTGGTTGGTGCAATTATTTAATAAATGTATGGAAGAGGGTAAGGTACCTAGGGATTGGCAGAGAGCATGCATAGTTCCTTTGTATAAAGGCAAAGGGGACAAAAGAGAGTGCAAAAATTATAGGGGGATAAGTCTGTTGAGTATACCTGGTGAAGTGTATGGTAGAGTTATTATTGAAAGAATTAAGAGTAAGATGGAGAATAGGATAGCAGATGAACAAGGAGGCTTTAGGAAAGGTAGGGGGTGTGTGGACCAGGTGTTTACAGTGAAACATATAAGTGAACAGTATTTAGATAAGGCTAAAGAGGTCTTTGTGGCATTTATGGATTTGGAAAAGGCGTATGACAGGGTGGATAGGGGGGCAATGTGGCAGATGTTGCAGGTGTATGGTATAGGAGGTAGGTTACTGAAAGCAGTGAAGAGTTTTTATGAGGATAGTGAGGCTCAAGTTAGAGTATGTAGGAGAGAGGGAAATTATTTCCCAGTAAAAGTAGGCCTTAGACAAGGATGTGATGTCACCGTGGCTGTTTAATATATTTATAGATGGGGTTGTAAGAGAAGTAAATGCGAGGGTCTTGGCAAGAGGCGTGGAGTTAAAAGATAAAGAATCACACATAAAGTGGGAGTTGTCAGAGTTGCTCTTTGCTGATGACACTGTGCTCTTGGGAGATTCTGAAGAGAAGTTGCAGAGATTGGTGGATGAATTTGGTAGGGTGTGCAAAAGAAGAAAATTAAAAGTGAATACAGGAAAGAGTAAGGTTATGAGGATAACAAAAAGATTAGGTGATGAAAGATTGGATATCAGATTGGAGGGAGAGAGTATGGAGGAGGTGAATTCATTCAGATATTTGGGAGTGGACGTGTCAGCAGATGGGTCTATGAAAGATGAGGTGAATCATAGAATTGATGAGGGGAAAAGGGTGAGTGGTGCACTTAGGAGTCTGTGGAGACAAAGAACTTTGTCCTTGGAGGCAAAGAGGGGAATGTATGAGAGTATAGTTTTACCAACGCTCTTACATGGGTGTGAAGCATGGGTGATGAATGTTGCAGCGAGGAGAAGGCTGGAGGCAGTGGAGATGTCATGTCTGAGGGCAATGTGTGGTGTGAATATAATGCAGAGAATTCGTAGTTTGGAAGTTAGGAGGAGGTGCGGGATTACCAAAACTGTTGTCCAGAGGGCTGAGGAAGGGTTGTTGAGGTGGTTCGGACATGTAGAGAGAATGGAGCGAAACAGAGTGACTTCAAGAGTGTATCAGTCTGTAGTGGAAGGAAGGCGGGGTAGGGGTCGGCCTAGGAAAGGTTGGAGGGAGGGGGTAAAGGAGGTTTTGTGTGCGAGGGGCTTGGACTTCCAGCATGTGTAAGCATGTTCAGTGGAAACAAATGGTTTTTATGACTTGATATGCTGCTGGAGTGTGAGCAAAGTAACATGAAGGGATTCAGGAAAACTGGTTAGCCGGACTTCAGTCCTGGAGGTGGGAAGTACAATGCCTGCAATCTTCAGAGGGGTGTTGTGTTGCAGTTTTTTTAACTGTAGTGTAGGCACGCCTCTGGCATGACATTGACAGAGTGAACGATGATGGAAGTGTTTCTTCTTTTTTTCAGGTCACCCTGCCTTGGTGAGAAACACTTGATGCTAATAAAATAATCTTTATTTCTACAAGTACAATGGAACCTCTACTTGCGAGCGCATCCACATGCAAGTTTTTTCCAAATACAGTGGTCCCTCGTTTTTCGTAATTAATCCGTTCCTGGAGGAGCTACTATAAACTAAATTTACGATTTGCGAATCAATTTTCCCCATAAGAAATAATGTAAATACAATTAATCCGTTCCTGACACCCAGAAGTATTAAAAAAATTTTTTACATGAAATATACATGTAGTACATAATACAATGGGAAATGATGAATGAAACATTAACAGCATAACACTTACCTTTATTGGAGATTCTTCTTAGTGTATGGGAGACGGGAGGAGGAGAGAGATTGGATTGTTTACAGTTTGGAAGGGGAATCCCTTTCCAGCAACACCTCAGGTACCAATTGCTTCTCTGGGGTTGCTTCTTTTCTCTGTTTCTTAATGCCACTAGGACCACCTCGAGAGTCATTCTAGTCCTTTCTCGCAAAGTAACTGTGGAGAGAGCTCTGTTTCTGGCGTCTCTTTAACACTTCCCTAAAATGGCCCAAGACTGTCACTGTACATATTTCTCACCTTCTTTACCACAGGCTTGGCACTAGGAGCTTTCTTTGGAGCCATGGTAGCTTATTTAGTACTTGCAAGCACTAAAATGAGTGGAATATTATGAAATATTTTGTAGGAGCACTTGAGGGGACCTTCACTCACTGGTAAACAATGCCAGACTGGCTGGGTAGGGAGGCCTCCCCGACTCGCACCGTGCGTATGCGTCCCGGACGAACTACTATTTGGGAGTTCAGCGCTGTATAGCCCTTGTGGCTTAGCGCTTCTTTTTTATTATAATAATAATATTTGGGAGTCAACCTATGAAAAGCGAGTCCATGTTTATACGAAATTATCCCTATGATTGGCGAAATTTACGATTGCCGAGAACTACGAAAAGCGAGGGACCACTGTACAAGCAGTCGATGGGTAAATTTTTTGCTTCTATAGGCACGCAAAATTTCCATAAGGGAGCAGACCTCAAGGCAGGTGTCTTGATGCTGGTGAGGGGCTCTTGCTCTTGATCTAGGGAATTGTATCTCATTTGTTTGTTGGACTATCTTATTGAAACTTGGGCAATGTATGATATAATAATGATATAATACATATAATAATAGTATAATATAATAATATACATATAATATATAATAATGTACAGTGGACCTCCGCATACCGATTTTAATCCGTGCAAGAGGGCTCATTGGTATGCGAAATAATCGGTATGCGAATGAATTTTCCCCATAAGAAATAATGGAAATCAAATTAATCCGTGCAAGACACCCAAAAGTATGAAAAAAAAATTTTTACCACGTGAAATATACATTTTCCTACACACAAAGAGAAGGATACATGCACAATAGTAGAGTAGTACATGCACAGTATATATTGTGCATGTACTAGTCTACTAAATGAAGAATAAATGACACTTACCTTTACTGAAGATGCAGCAATGACTGATGAGACACTGTGTCCTGGGAGTGCCTTTTCCTCCTGAGTACTGTAGGTCCTGTTTGGTATTTTCTTCCAGAACAGGCCTTATCACACTGTGTATGTCACTACGATTCTTAAATCTCTCAAACCAACCTTTGCTGGCTTTAAATTCACCAATATGAGCACTAGTTCCAGGCATTTTTCCCTGTTCACCTGGGTGTTAGTCGACTGGTGTGGGTTGCATCCTGGGAGACAAGATTAAGGACCCCAATGGAAATAAGTTAGACAGTCTTCGATGACACTGACTTTTTTGGGTTATCCTGGGTGGCAAATCCTCTGGGATTAATTGTTTCTTGGTATATTCTCAATAAGCCACACCAACAGTGCTACAGCAGCAGCAGACGATGCTACAGCAGCAGCAGCAGCTGACAGTGCTACAGCAGCAGCAGACGATGCTACAGCAGCAGCAGCTGACAGTGCAGCAGCAGCAGCTGTACCACCAATAGTAGCGATGGTTGATTGGGGTTTTTTATTATACAACGTGGCCAGCTCGGAGACACGCACTCCACTTTCATACTTATCAATGATCTTTTTCTTCATCTCTATAGTAATTCTCACCCTTATTGCTGTAGGGTTGGCACTAGAAGCTTTCTTGGGGCCCATTGTCACTTATTTTCCAGATAAAATCACCAAAAACACTGTAATAATACGAAATGTTACGATTGTATGCTTGGATGCTACCGCAGAGGCTGGCTGGTAAACAATGCCACCGGTGGAACATGTGAGGCTGGCTAAGGCGCACATTGGACGCGTCTCGGACGAACAGCGGTGAGCGGGTTTTTAAGCGGTATGCGAGGCAAAATTTTTGCGATTAAAGCAAGCGGTATGCGGATTAATCGTTATGTGATGCCAACGGTATGAGGGGGTCCACTGTACTACGTAATAATAATTATAATAGACGACTTCAAAAGGCTGTCATTAGATGGCAATGTTTACCACAACAAAGAGGGAGTGGTTGTGGCTGCCTCCACCTGTTACATGACATATTTTACGCATTCTGGAGTATATATTAGGTTTCTATGTTATTTATACAGTGGACCCCCCGAGTTTCATGATTAATCCGTTCCAGAGAGCCCGCCGAAGGTCAAAATTCACGAAACTCGAAACCATTTTCCCCATAAGAAATAATGAAAATAAAACTGGGATGCTTGAATGTGCGTGGATGTAGTGCGGATGACAACAGAAGATTGCTGATGTTATGAATGAAAAGAAGTTGGATGTCCTGGCCCTAAGCGAAACAAAGCTGAAGGGGGTAGGGGAGTTTCGGTGGGGGGAAATCAATGGGATTAAATCTGGAGTATCTGAGAGAGTTAGAGCAAAGGAAGGGGTAGCAGTAATGTTGAAGGATCAGTTATGGAAGGAGAAAAGAGAGTATGAATGTGTAAATTCAAGAATAATGTGGATTAAAGGTTGGATGCGAAAAGTGGGTCATAATAAGCGTGTATGCACCTTGAGAAGAGAGGAATGCAGAGGAGAGAGAGAGATTTTGGGAGATGTTAAGTGAATGTATAGGAGTCTTTGAACCAAGTGAGAGAGTAATTGTGGTAGGGGACCTGAATGCTAAAGTAGGAGAAACTTTTAGAGAGGGTGTGGTAGGTAAGTTTGGGGTGCCAGGTGTAAATGATAATGGGAGCCCTTTGATTAAACTTTGTATACAAAGGGGTTTAGTTATAGGTAATACATATTTTAAGAAAAAGAGGATAAATAAGTATACAAGATATGATGTAGAGCAAAATGAGAGTAGTTTGTTGGATTATGTATTGGTAGATATAAGACTGTTGAGTAGAGGGGCCACAGATATATCAGATCACTTTCTAGTTGTAGCTCCACTGAGAGTAAAAGGTAGATTGGATACAAGAAGAATAGAAGCATCAGGGAAGAGAGAGGTGAAGGTTTATAAACTAAAAGAGGAGGCAGTTAGGGTAAGATATAAACAGCTATTGGAGGATAGATGGGCTAATGAGAGCATAGGCAATGGGGTCGAAGAGGTATGGGGTAGGTTTAAAAATGTAGTGTTAGAGTGTTCAGCAGAAGTTTGTGGTTACAGGAAAGTGGGTGCGGGAGGGAAGAGGAGCGATTGGTGGAATGATGATATAAAGACAGTAGTAAGGGAGAAAAAGTTAGCATATGAGAAGTTTTTACAGAGTAGAAGTGATGCAAGGAGGGAAGAGTATATGGAGAAAGAGAGGTTAAGAGAGTGGTGAAGCAATGTAAAAAGAGAGCAAATGAGAGAGAGGGTGAGATGTTATCAACAAATTTTGTTGAAAATAAGAAAAAGTTTTGGAGTGAGATTAACAAGTTAAGGAAGCCTAGAGAACAAATGGATTTGTCAGTTAAAAATAGGAGAGGAGAGTTATTAAATGGAGAGTTAGAGGTATTGGGAAGATGGAGGGAATATTTTGAGGAATTGTTAAATGTTGTTGAAGATAGGGAAGCTGTGATTTCGTGTATAGGGCAAGGAGGAATAACATCTTGTAGGAGTGAGGAAGAGCCAGTTGTGAGTGTGGGGGAAGTTCGTGAGGCAGTAGGTAAAATGAAAGGGGGTAAGGCAGCCAGGATTGATGGAATAAAGATAGAAATGTTAAAAGCAGGTGGGGATATAGTTTTGGAGTGGTTGGTGCAATTATTTAATAAATGTATGGAAGAGGGTAAGGTACCTAGGGATTGGCAGAGAGCATGCATAGTTCCTTTGTATAAAGGCAAAGGGGACAAAAGAGAGTGCAAAAATTATAGGGGGATAAGTCTGTTGAGTATACCTGGTAAAGTGTATGGTAGAGTTATTATTGAAAGAATTAAGAGTAAGACGGAGAATAGGATAGCAGATGAACAAGGAGGCTTTAGGAAAGGTAGGGGGTGTGTGGACCAGGTGTTTACAGTGAAACATATAAGTGAACAGTATTTAGATAAGGCTAAAGAGGTCTTTGTGGCATTTATGGATTTGGAAAAGGCGTATGACAGGGTGGATAGGGGGGCAATGTGGTAGATGTTGCAGGTGTATGGTATAGGAGGTAGGTTACTGAAAGCAGTGAAGAGTTTTTATGAGGATAGTGAGGCTCAAGTTAGAGTATGTAGGAAAGAGGGAAATTATTTCCCAGTAAAAGTAGGCCTTAGACAAGGATGTGATGTCACCGTGGCTGTTTAATATATTTATAGATGGGGTTGTAAGAGAAGTAAATGCGAGGGTCTTGGCAAGAGGCGTGGAGTTAAAAGATAAAGAATCACACATAAAGTGGGAGTTGTCAGAGTTGCTCTTTGCTGATGACACTGTGCTCTTGGGAGATTCTGAAGAGAAGTTGCAGAGATTGGTGGATGAATTTGGTAGGGTGTGCAAAAGAAGAAAATTAAAAGTGAATACAGGAAAGAGTAAGGTTATGAGGATAACAAAAAGATTAGGTGATGAAAGATTGGATATCAGATTGGAGGGAGAGAGTATGGAGGAGGTGAATTCATTCAGATATTTGGGAGTGGACGTGTCAGCAGATGGGTCTATGAAAGATGAGGTGAATCATAGAATTGATGAGGGGAAAAGGGTGAGTGGTGCACTTAGGAGTCTGTGGAGACAAAGAACTTTGTCCTTGGAGGCAAAGAGGGGAATGTATGAGAGTATAGTTTTACCAACGCTCTTACATGGGTGTGAAGCATGGGTGATGAATGTTGCAGCGAGGAGAAGGCTGGAGGCAGTGGAGATGTCATGTCTGAGGGCAATGTGTGGTGTGAATATAATGCAGAGAATTCGTAGTTTGGAAGTTAGGAGGAGGTGCGGGATTACCAAAACTGTTGTCCAGAGGGCTGAGGAAGGGTTGTTGAGGTGGTTCGGACATGTAGAGAGAATGGAGCGAAACAGAGTGACTTCAAGAGTGTATCAGTCTGTAGTGGAAGGAAGGCGGGGTAGGGGTCGGCCTAGGAAAGGTTGGAGGGAGGGGGTAAAGGAGGTTTTGTGTGCGAGGGGCTTGGACTTCCAGCAGGCATGCGTGAGCGTGTTTGATAGGAGTGAATGGAGACAAATGGTTTTTAATACTTGACATGCTGTTGAAGTGTGAGCAAAGTAACATTTATGAAGGGGTTCAGGGAAACCGGCAGGCCGGACTTGAGTCCTGGAGATGGGAAGTACAGTGCCTGCACTCTGAAGGAGGGGTGTTAATGTTGCAGTTTAAAAACTGTAGTGTAAAGCACCCTTCTGGCACGACAGTGATGGAGTGAATGATGGTGAAAGTTTTTCTCTTTCGGGCCACCCTGCCTTGGTGGGAATCGGCCAGTGTGACAATAAAAAAAAAAAAAATTAATCCGTTCCAGACACCCAAAAATATTAAAATAAATTTTTTTTTTCAATTAAATAGATTTACATAATGAAAACAATCAGAAATCAAGTACATACATTTAAAAAAAAAATAATAACATTACACTTACCTTTACTGAAGACTTTTGCGTGGATGGAAGACGGGAGGAGGGGATAGGAGGAAGGTGTACACTATTGTTTGGAAGGAGAATCTCCTTCCATTAGGACTTTAGGTAGCAAGTCCTTATCTGGGGTTACTTCCCTTCTTCTTTTAATGCCACTGGGAACAACTTGAGAGCCACTGGACCCCTGTCGCACAAAATATCTGTCCAGAGAGGTCTTTTTCTGGCGTTTCTTTAAGATTTCCCTGAAGTGGGACACAACACTGTCATTGTACATGTTGCAGATATGGCTTGTTTCAGCATGGTCAGGGTGATACTTTTCAGCAAAACTTTGCAACTCATTCCACATTCTACACATGTCCTTAATCACTGAAGAAGGCACCTCATCCACTCCCTCTTCCTCCTCCTCTGAAGCAAGTTCCTCGGCTGTGGTCTGATGCTGTTCCAGTTGAAGCTCTTGCAGTTCGTCAGCGGTTAGCTCTTTCCTGTGGTCCTGCACTAACTCTTCCCTGTGGTCGTCCACCAACTCTTCCACATCCCCGTCACTCACTTTATTTACCAAAGGGCTTGCACTAGCTTTCCTTGGGTCCATGATGACTTATTTAGCAGTTGCAAGCACAAACAACAATGGATTATTATGAAATGTATTGTATGAACCCGCGGGGTGATGGTCACATGTTGGTAAACAATGGAACACTGAGCGTGAATAGCGTGGGAGACTGGCTTGGTGTGCGCGGTGACGGGTGGACGGGTAACGGACGGTCGCCGAAACACAAGTCTTTTCACAAAACTCGAGGCCAAATTTTGCCAAAAAAAACTCGCCGAAGGTCAAATTTCACGAAAGTCGAGGCTGCCGAGACTCGGGGATCCACTGTATTGTTTATTATTTCATATTAGATGAACTGTGATAGATAAATAAGCATAGAGTTGATAGCGAAATATTCATGGAGTATCTTATCCTGTCTCCAGACAAACTCTCGTTGGCCGCCGCCGCTGCCATATATATAATGACATATTTTATTCATTCTAGAGTATATATCAGGTTTCTGTTATTTATATTGTTTATGTCATATTAGATGAACTGTGATAGATAAATAAGCCGTAGAGTTGATATTAGTGAAATTATTGAAGTACAGAATTCCACCGGAACGGATTAATTATATTTCAATTAATTTAAATGACGAAAATTGACTCTGCAAACAAGTAAATCCAGTTGCGAGCAAGGTCATGGAACGGATTAAATTCACAAGTAGAGGTTCCACTGTACAGTGGAACCTCGGCTTACAAGTGCCCCACCATATGAGATTTTCAGGATACGAGCAGTTGCCCGGTGTTTTTTTTTTTTCTGGATATGAGCAAAAATTCAGGATGCGAGCTTCCCCCTCAAACAACTTCTTTTAGACCTCCAGATCTTACTTAGGGCCCTGCTTTACGGTGTTTTTTTTGTGGCATTCTGCTAATACGGTCATTTCAAATTATGAGCAAAACTCTCTATACGGCTCCCCCCCACCTGACTTTCTAATACGGTCACCGCGACCCACCCGGTTACAAATTCTATGTGAGATCCGCAAGCACTACGTCTCTCCATTATGTCTGGAAACTCCAAAATTTCAAGTGTTTTTAAAACTTATTTCATACTTTATATATACACCTACCATCCGACTTACGACCGAGTTCGGTTCCGAGAAACCGGTCGTAAGTCGAAATGGTCATAAGTCGAACTTTACTACTGAATATCAAAATAACATTTTTGTAATGACTTTATTTTATTGTTTTATTTTGGTATTTCATGTTTTATTTTACTTTTTATGCTGTTAGTACTGTATTTTATACTGTAAGATTTAGGATAAACACTGTGTACAACACAAACACTTGTTTATTTCCCAGAAATTTGGCATAAAAAACACGGTCGTAAGTCGAGTCGTCGTAAGTTGAGCAGGTCGTAAGACGGATGGTAGGTGTTTTTTTTTTTTCAACAAGTCAGCCGTCTCCCACCGAGGCAGGGTGACCCAAAAAAGAAAGAAAATCCCCAAAAAGAAAATACTTTCATCATCATTCAACACTTTCACCACACTCACACATTATCAGTTTTTGCAGAGGTGCTCAGAATACAACAGTTAAGAAGCATATACGTATAAAGATACACAACATATCCCTCCAAACTGCCAATATTCCAAACCCCTCCTTTAAAGTGGAGGCATTGTACTTCCCATTTCCAGGACTCAAGTCCGACTATATGAAAATAACCGATTTCCCTGAATCCCTTCACTAAATATTACCCTGCTCACACTCCAACAGATCGTCAGGTCCCAAGTACCATTCGTCTCCATTCACTCCTATCTAACACCCTCACACACGCTTGCTGGAAGTCCAAGCCCCTCGCCCACAAAACCTCCTTTACCCCCTTTCGAGGACGACCCCTACCCCGCCTTCCTTCCCCTATAGATTTATATGCTTTCCATGTCATTCTACTTTGCTCCATTCTCTCTAAATGACCAAACCACCTCAACAACCCCTCTTCTGCCCTCTGACTAATACTTTTATTAACTCCACACCTTTTCCTAATTTCCACACTCCGAATTTTCTGCATAATATTTACACCACACATTGCCCTTAGACAGGACATCTCCACTGTCTCCAACCGTCTCCTCACTGCTGCATTTACCACCCAAGCTTCACACCCATATAAGAGTGTTGGTACTACTATGCTTTCATACATTCCCTTCTTTGCCTCCATAGATAACATTTTTTGACTCCACATATACCTCAACGCACCACTCACCTTTTTTCCCTCATCAATTCTATGATTAACTTCATCCTTCATAAATCCATCCGCCAACATGTCAACTCCCAAGTATCTGAAAACATTCACTTCTTCCATACTCCTCCTCCCCAATTTGATATCCAACTTTTTTTTATGTAAATCATTTGATACCCTCATCACCTTACTCTTTTCTATGTTTACTTTCAACTTTCTACCTTTACTCACATTCCCAAACTCATCCACTAACCTTTGCAAATTTTCTTTAGAATCTTCCATAAGCACAGTATCATCAGCAAAAAGTAACTGTGTCAATTCCCATTTTGAATTTGATTCCCCATAATTTAATCCCACCCCTCTCCCGAACACCCTAGCATTTACTTCTTTTACAACCCCATCTATAAGTATATTAAACAACCATGGTGACATTACACATCCCTGTCTAAGACCTACGTTTACCGAGAAGTAGTCTCCCTCTCTTCTACACACCCTAACCTGAGCCTCACTATCCTCATAAAAACTCTTTACTGCATTTAGTAACTTACCACCTATTCCATATACTTGCAACATCTGCCACATTGCTCCCATATCCACTCTATCATATGCCTTTTCTAAATCCATAAATGCAATAAAAACTTCCCTACCTTTATCTAAATACTGTTCACATATATGCTTCAATGTAAACACTGAAGTTGATGGTTGTACTGGAGTGTGCATAAATTCTGTAATGGATTTCTGTTCTATTTTGCCTTGAAGTACATTATACAACTGATGGCAAGGCATCAGCTGCTCTAGACACCATTTCAGGGTCCTGTATATTAACCCTTTGTTTTGGTCGTATATATACGTCTTACCAGCCAATGTGTTTGATGTATATATACTCAAAAATTCTAGTGGCCTCAAATCAAGCAGGAGAAAGCTGGTAGGCAGATATGTGAGAGAATAGGTCTATGTGGTCAGAGTGCGCAGTATAAAAAAAATCCTGCAGCACGCAGTGCATAATGAGAAAAGAAAACTCCAACCGTGTTTTTTGATTAAAACACTGACTTTGGGGTGTATTTTCATATAGTATTTATTGTTGTATTCTTGTTTTCTTGGTCTCATTTGATGGAATGGAAAATATATAGAAACAGAAGTGATTTTGATTGGTTTTACCATGAAAAGAATCTTGAACTGGAGCTCAAAGTGACAGAAATGTTTGATTTTTTCTGATGTTCAAGATTAAACAAATGACGTCATTGTCCAATAATATGCAGTCACGAATAGGTTGACGTTATTTATACAATTATTACAATATTGCAGTAGTCTGCATAACAGTAAATCTTCTGTTTTTTGTGTGAATAAAAATTTAAAATAGAAAGCAAGAGGATTATAA
Source organism: Cherax quadricarinatus (assembly GCF_038502225.1). Classification (NCBI taxonomy): domain Eukaryota; kingdom Metazoa; phylum Arthropoda; class Malacostraca; order Decapoda; family Parastacidae; genus Cherax; species Cherax quadricarinatus. Next base: position 23,640,564 of record NC_091360.1, on the reverse strand, counting down.
CAGGGGCCTGGAGATGACTGATGAACAGAGAAAATGTTATTTTTAGTGCCAGGAATGTCTGCATTGGTCATTCTGAACCCTATTTTGAAATTGACATTTTTTAATTTACATGAAATTGGCCAAATTGCCAATTTCTGACCACTTTATTGGGTAGCTGAAATTGGTAAATGGGCGGTTTCTTGTACTCAATCGATAGAACAAATAGAGTTCTAAAGAAATAGCTATGAGTTTGGTGAACTGGAACAATGGAACTGACCGAAAATAGGGTTCAAAGTGAGCGAAATCGCTGATGCATAAATGTCGCCAAGGTCGCTAACTTCGGAGAGCATAATTCCATAAGTTTTCCATTAAATTTCATACTTTTGGTGTCATTACCATCAGGAAAAGATTATGATTTCATAAGAAAAAATTATTTTTTTTTTTCAAATATTTTGCGACACCTGGAGTTTACCTGGAGAGAGTTCCGGGGGTCAACGCCCCCGCGGCCCGGTCTGTGACCAGGCCTCCTGGTGGATCAGAGCCTGATCAACCAGGCTGTTACTGCTGGCTGCACGCAAACCAACGTACGAGCCACAGCCCGGCTGGTCAGGAATCGACTTTAGGTGCTTGTCCAGTGCCAGCTTGAAGACTGCCAGGGGTCTGTTGGTAATCCCCCTTATGTATGCTGGGAGGCAGTTGAACAGTCTCGGGCCCCTGACACTTATTGTATGGTCTCTTAACACGCTAGTGACACCCCTGCTTATCAAAGGGGGGATGTTGCATCGTCTGCCAAGTCTTTTGCTTTCGTAGTGAGTGATTTTCGTGTGTAAGTTCGGTACTAGTCCCTCTAGGATTTTCCAGGTGTATATAATCATGTATCTCTCCCGCCTGCATTCCAGGGAATACAGGTTTAGGAACCTCAAGCGCTCCCAGCAATTGAGGTGTTTTATCTCCGTTATGCGCGCCGTGAAGGTTCTCTGTACATTTTCTAGGTCAGCAATTTCACCTGCCTTGAAAGGTGCTGTTAGTGTGCAGCAATATTCCAGCCTAGATAGAACAAGTGACCTGAAGAGTGTCATCATGGGCTTGGCCTCCCTAGTTTTGAAGGTTCTCATTATCCATCCTGTCATTTTTCTAGCAGATGCGATTGATACAATGTCATGGTCCTTGAAGGTGAGATCCTCCGACATGATCACTCCCAGGTCTTTGATGTTAGTGTTTCGCTCTATTTTGTGGCCAGAATTTGTTTTGTACTCTGATGAAGATTTAATTTCCTCGTGTTTACCATATCTGAGTAATTGAAATTTCTCATCGTTGAACTTCATATTTACTGCAGCCCACTGAAAGATTTGGTTGATGTCCGCCTGGAGCCTTGCAGTGTCTGCAATGGAAGACACTGTTATGCAGATTCAGGTGTCATCTGCAAAGGAAGACACGGTGCTGTGGCTGACATCCTTGTCTATGTCGGATATGAGGATGAGAAACAAGATGGGAGTGAGTACTGTGCCTTGTGGAACAGAGATTTTCACCGTAGCTGCCTCGGACTTTACTCTGTTGACGACTACTCTCTGTGTTCTGTTAGTGAGGAAATTATAGATCCATCGACCGACTTTTCCTGTTATTCCTTTAGCACGCATTTTGTGCGCTATTACGCCATGGTCACACTTGTCGAAGGCTTTTGCAAAGTCTGTATATATTACATCTGCATTCTTTTTGTCTTCTAGTGCATCTAGGACCTTGTCGTAGTGATCCAATAGTTGAGACAGACAGGAGTGACCTGTTCTAAACCCATGTTGCTCTGGGTTGTGTAACTGATGAGTTTCTAGATGGGTGGTGATCTTGGTTCTTAGGACCCTTTCAAAGATTTTTATGATATGGGATGTTAGTGCTATCGGTCTGTAGTTCTTTGCTGTTGCTTTACTGCCCCCCTTTGTGGAGTGGGGCTATGTCTGTTGTTTTTAGTAACTGTGGGACGACCCCTGTGTCCATGCTCCCTCTCCATAAGATGGGAAAGGCTCGTGATAGGGGCTTCTTGCAGTTCTTGATGAACACGGAGTTCCATGAGTCTGGCCCTAGGGCAGAGTGCATGGGCATGTCATTTATCGCCTGTTCGAAGTCATTTGGCATCAGGATAACATCGGATAGGCCTGTGTTAACCAAATTCTGTGGCTCTCTCATAAAAAATTCATTTTGATCTTCGACTCTCAGTTTGGTTAGTGGCTTGCTAAAAACTGAGTCATATTGGGACTTGAGCAGCTCACTCATTTCCTTGCTGTCATCTGTGTAGGACCCATCTTGTTTAAGTAGGGGCCCAATACTGGACGTTGTTCTCGACTTTGATTTGGCATAGGAGAAGAAATACTTTGGGTTTCTTTCGATTTCATTTATGGCTTTTAGTTCTTCCCACGATTCCTGACTCCTATGAGATTCCTTTAGCTTAAGTTCGATGCTTGCTATTTCTCTGACCAGTGTCTCCCTACGCATTTCAGATATGTTGACCTCTTTTAGCCACTCTGTTATTCTTTTCCATCGCCTGTAAAGGGAGCGCCTGTCTCTTTCTATTTTACATCTACTCCTCCTTTTTCTTAGAGGAATAAGCCTTGTGCATACATCAAGTGCCACCAAGTTAATCTGTTCTAGGCATAAGTTGGGGTCTGTGTTGCTTAGTATATCTTCCCAGCTTATATCGGTTAGGACTTGTTTTACTTGGTCCCACTTTATGTTTTTGTTATTGAAGTTGAATTTGGTGAATGCTCCCTCGTGACTAATCTCATTATGTCGGTCTGGGGCTCCACGCATACATGTCTGAACCTCAATTATGTTGTGATCTGAGTATATTGTTTTTGATATGGTGACATTTCATATCAGATCATCATTGTTAGTGAAGATGAGGTCTAGTGTATTCTCCAGTCTAGTAGGCTCTATTATTTGCTGGTTTAAATTGAATTTTGTGCAGAGATTTAAAAGCTCGTGTGAGTGTGAGTTTTCATCAGAGCTGCCTCCTGGTGTTATTACTGCAACAATATTATTTGCTATATTCCTCCATTTTAGGTGCCTTAAGTTGAAATCCCCCAGGAGCAAGATGTTGGGTGCAGGAGCTGGAAGATTTTCCAGACAGTGGTCAATTTTTAACAGCTGTTCCTGGAATTGCTGGGATGTTGCATCCGGAGGCTTGTAGACTACCACAATGACTAGGTTTTGGTTCTCGACCTTTACTGCTAAAACTTCCACTACATCATTTGAGGCATTAAGCAGTTCTGTGCAAACAAGTGACTCTGCAATGTACAGGCCAACTTCCCCCCCCCTTTTGCCTGTTCACTCTGTCACATCTGTATAGGTTGTAACCTGGGATCCATATTTCGTTGTCCAAGTGATCCTTTATGTGGGTCTCAGTGAAAGCCACGAACATTGCCTTTGCCTCTGCAAGCAGTCCACAGATGAAAGGTATTTTGTTGTTTGTTGCTGGCTTTAGACCCTGTATATTTGCAAAGAAGAATGTCATCGGACTGGTGGTATTGTTGGTACTGGGGGGGGGGATTTTTTTTCCGGCATTAGTATCTGTATCTGTTGGTTTGGAGTGGAGGCCATCGACTTTGGTTCCACTCCAGGAATGACTGGATTTGGTGTACGATTTCTGCCATTTCCTGCCAGTTTTTTTTCCTTCCTGGCACTAAAAAACCTCTCCCTCTTGAGTGGCTGTGGCTGCCCAGGTTTTCCCATGGCCTGGATGTTTTGTATCTTTTTGTCCCCTTTAGATGGTGTGCCTGGCAATTTAAGTTATAGCACAGTCTTTCCTGTACTGAAGAGGTACACCTCAAGATTTGGGGTTGTGACAGTCAAAAGGTTAAAGTCATTCAGTAAGTCAGTCAAGTCATTCAGTCAGTCAAGTCAGTAAGTCAGTCAGTTAAGTCAGTAAGTCAAGTCAGTAAGGCAGTCAGTCAAGTCAGTAAGTCAGCCAGTCAAGTCAGTAAGTCAGTCAAGTCAGTAAGTCAGTCAGTCAAGTCTGTAAGTCAGTTAGTCAATCAGTAAGTCAGTCAGTCAAGTCAGTATGTCAGTCAAGTCAGCAAGTCATTCAGTCAAATCAGTAAATCAAGTCAGTCAGTCAGTCAAGTCAGTCAGTTAAGTCAGTCAAGTCAGTAAATCAGTCAAGTCAGTAAATCAGTCAAGTCAGTAAGTCATTCAGCAACACTGGTATGCCTACTGGGTGCCATGATTGCTTGGCAGATACAAGATATGGTAATTAAAAGATCAAAACACAATTCACAAACACAGCTAGCTTGCAGGAGAAAAGTGGAACTGAACACATAAGCTGGGATGCTGGTGTTGGGAGTGTTGGGGGATGGCAGGAGGTCTTTCCCGCTCACCCACAACAAGGCGGATACTTGAGGTAGGGAATGGCCACCACCACTTGTCACATAATGAAATATTTTATTCATTCTAGAGTATATATCAGGTTTCTGTTATTTATTCCTCCAGTAATCTTCATATACTGAAGCCACCGGCACCCAAACATGCAAGTTATACTTTCTGTATCAAACTGAACACATATTACTCTGTTTAATTTTTTTCCAGTAGTCCTTTTCATGAGCTAGTCTAAAATCGCCCAATGAGCCTAATTTGGATTTGCCAGGATTCATCCAATGGTTGGATTCAAACGGATTTGTTGATAACAATGTATCCTCTGATTGGTTTCACTGACGGATCTCTATGTGCCCTTATCGAACACTCAAACAGTAACTACAATAAATAGTTACAATACAGATAGACAGATCTACTGCTAAGGTGATTATTATAAAAAAGATATACAGTGATCCACTAACTGGATTCGCTGGATTCAAGTGGATTTAAACGGTTTCGTTGGAAATAAAGCCAATCAGAAGAACTGTTACAAAAAATTAAATACTTCGGGGAATTATAGACTAGCTAGCTAGGAGAGCTGTCAAGTATTGTAAGATGACCACCACCATGAAGATCTGTGTAGTCTGCAGAAAGGGTAAGGGACGAAAACAGGCCTGGATTGCTTGCCATCTGTGTGGTCAATGGTCCCATGGTATATGCAGGGATTTTATACCAGTGACCACACTTGACAAACTCAGAGAGATGTTCTTGGGTCTGCCCAAACAAGATACACCTGTGTGAGGAAATGACATCTATATTGACCCTTTTAGCTCTGACGGAATTTCAGGTTCCCAGCTTATTTCTATAACCAAAGCAATGTACTGGTAACAGTTGGAAGCCATAGAAAACTGGAGGGAGCTTCACTACCTTCTAAAAACCTACTTGATTGTGAATCTGGTAACTTTGGCAGCTCTCTGCCTCACACAACATATCAACAAATGAGAACAAACCAATATGCCTTTCATAATTCAGGGCTAAAAGGGTTAAAAGACAAGAACACCAATAAAACATCCTTCTTGAAAGACATGTCAGCATGGTATGACAGCTGGGAAAATAAGATGGGTGGTAGGGACGGGGCTGTCTTGGAGAGTGCTCCTGAGGGTGCTAGTGCTGTCCTGGAGGACAGTGCTGAGGGTGCTAGTGTTGTCCTGGAGGAAAGTGCTACAGAGGGTCCTAGTGATGTCTTTTTTAGAAGACAGTACTCATGAGGGTACTAGTGTTGTCCTGGAGGACACTGAAGACAATGTTATTCAGTCCACAGAAGTTCAAAACAGAGATACTGCTGGAGATGGATCAAAATGGGATGATGCCTCAGGAAATAGTGTTGACACACTACCAGCAAAACCTGGTGGAAGCACTGATGTCTATACAGGGGTGAAAGATGGGGAGGAAAGAGGAAAAATAAATGCACCAGCAGCAAATGCAGCTACAATAAATCCTAGCAAACAGAATTACAATCTATGTAAACACTATGCCTTGGGTATCTGCAGGCATGGTATACCTGGTAAAACAGGTGGGACATGCACCTTTGACTATCCCAAAAAAATGCCATACCCACATGAAAACAGGAGAGTGCAACTTCCCCTCTTGTAACTTATTTCACCCAGAAATGTGTCACTCATCAATCCATGAAAGAAAATGCTACATTGCATACTGCCAGGCACATCATCTAAAGGGGACTAGAAGACACAGACCAGCCAGTCTACAGGAAACCAGAGAGAGGAGCCACAACCTCTCCAGGGACAGAGGTTTTTAGGGCCAGGAGGGAAAAAAGACTGGCAAGAAATGACAATAATCCTACACCACCTGAAAACACTTCTGAAGCAGAGGCACAGACATTGGCCTCTATTCCAGAACAACAGATATTAGAGCCAGCAAATAAAACCCCCCTAAATTCCACTAATACAACGACATTCGTCTCTGCAAACATACAGGGTCTAAATCCGTCAAAAAACAACAAAATTCCTTACATCAAGGGAATGGTCACAGAGTCAAATGCAATGTTTGCAGCATTCACAGAGACCCACATAAAGAATCATTATGACAACGAAATACAGATCCCAGGTTATAACCTATTCCAATGCGACAGACTAAACAGGCAACAAGGGGGGTTGGCCTGTATGTCACAGGTTCGCTCATTTGCACAGAACTATTAAACACCTCAAATGATGTAGTAGAAGTTTTGACAGTAAAGACTGAAAACCAAAACCCTGTCATTGTGGTAGTATACAAGCCTCCAGATGCAACTTCCCAGCAATTCCAGGAGCAGCTTGAGAAAACTGGAAAATCTCCCAACTCCTGCCCCAAACATCTTACTACTAGGAGATTTCAACTTGAGACACCTAAAATGGAGGAATATATCAAACAATGTTTTAGCAGAGATCACCCCGGGAGGCAGCTCAGATGAAAATTCACACACACACGAACTATTAAATCTCTGCACCAAATTCACCTTAAACCAGCAAATAGTAGAGTCTACAAGGCTAGAAAATACGCTGGACCTCATCTTCACTAACAATGACAATCTGATACGTATATAACTGTATCAAAGACAATACACTTAGATCACAGCATAATAGAGGTACAGACATGTATGCACAGGGCTCCGGACCAGCAAAATGTGAGCAGTCATGAAGGTCTCTTCACGAAATTCAATTTCAATAACAAAAACATACAATGCAATCAAGTAAACCATGTCCTGAATGAAACAAGCTGGGAAGATATCCTAAACAACACGGATCCAAACATTTACCTTGAAAAAATGAATTCTGTGGTTCTTGAGATCTGCTCAAGACACATTCCATTAAGAAAAAGAAAGAGAAGATGTAAACTAGAAAGAAAGAGATGTTCCCTATGCAGATGAAGGCAAAGAGCCACAGAGTTGCTGAGTGGGGCCAATATATCTGAAATATGAAGGGAGGCACTAGTCAACGAAACTGCAAATATCGAACTTAAGCTGAAGGAATCTTATAGGAGACAAGAATCACAGGAAGAACTAAAAGCCATAGAGGAAATTGAAAAAAAAAAAAAAATACTTCTTCTCTTATGCCAAATCCAAGGGAAAAACAACATCAAGTATTGGGTCTCTGCTTAGGCAGGATGGGACATACACAGATGATAGCCAAGAAATGAGTGAGATACTAAAGTCCCAATATGACTCAGTGTTCGGCGAGCCACTGCCCAGACTAAGAACAAAACCCAAAATTTTCTCATCCCAAAAATCTCGGATATTACATATTCTAACTCCACAAAACTTTGAAGAGGCACTCTGTCCCAGGCCCAGACTCATGGAACTCTGTGTTCATCAGAATTGCAAGAAGCCCTTATCACGTGCCCTCAGAATTTTTTGGAGAGGGAACATGGACACAGGGGTCATCCCACACACACTAAAAACAACAGACATAGCCCCACTCCACAAAGGTGGCAGTAAAGCAATTGCAAAGAACTACAGACCGATAGCACTAACATCCTGTATCATAAAAATCTTTGAGAGGTTTCTAAGAAGCAGGATAGCCAACCACCTAGATACCCATCGATTACACAACCCAGGGCAACACAGGTTTAGAGCAGGTCGCTCCTGCCTGTCCTAGCTACTGGACCATTATGACAAGGTCTTGGATGCTGTAGAGGATGAACAAAATACAGATGTAATATACACAGACTTTGCAAAAGCTTACGACAAGTGTGACCATGGTGTAATAGCACACAAAATGTGTGATAAAGGAATCCTGGGAAAAGTTGGTAGATGGATCTACGACTTCCTGACAAACAAAACACAAAGAATAATAGTTAACAGAGTAAAGTCTCAGGTAGCCACGGTAAAAAGCTCTGTTCCACAAGGCACAGTACTAGCTCCCATTCTATTCCTCATGCTCATTTCTGACATAGACAGAGATGTAAGCCATAGCTCTGTGTCTTCCTTTGCGGTTGACACCCGGATTACCATGGCAGTGGCCTAAATCGAAGACACAGCGAGACTCCAAGCAGACATCAACCAAATCTTCGACTGGGCCACTCAAAACAATATGAAGTTCAACGAGAAGAAATTTCAACTACAGTGGACCCTCAGTTAACGATATTAATCCGTTCCAGAGAGCTTGTCCTTAACCGATTTTATCGTTATCCGAATTAATTTTCCCCATAAGAAATAATGGAAATCCAGTTAATCCATGTTAGACACCCAAAAGTATTGAAACAAAAAATTTACATGAAATATACATTTCCCTACACAGAAAACAATGAGACATGCAGAGTAAATGCATAAATAAATACTAAAATGACACTTACCTTTATTGAAGAGTATTGTTGAGTGATGAGACACTGTTATTCTTAACACTCTGGGATTTTCAGAGTGATACATGAGTAAAGGCTTCACTTTGCAATCCCCACTAGCATTACAAGAAAACATGAGAGTTAGCCTGTCTTTCATAGGCTTGTGTCCTGGGAGTGCCTTTTCCTCCTGAGTAATGTAGGTCCTGTTTGGCATTTTCTTCCAGAACAGGCCTGTTTCGTCACAACTGAATACTTGTCGGGGTTGGAATCTTTCAGCCTTGCCATGCCTTATCACACTGTGTATGCCACTATGATTCTTAAATCTCTCAAACCAACCTCTGCTGGCCTTAAATTCACCAATATGAGAACTATTTCCAGGCAGTTTTTCCCATTCACCTGGGTGTTAGTTGACTGGTGTGGGTCGCATCCTGGGGGACAAGCTTAAGGACCCCAATGGAAATAAGTCAGATAGTCCTCGATGACGCACTGAGTTTCTTGGGTTATCCTGGGTGGCTAACCCTCTGGGGTTAATTGTTTCTCGGGTAATTGTTTCTCGTCAAGCCACACCAAAAACAGTCTCTCCACATCTTCAAGTAGTATTTGCGATCACTGTTTTGTAAGCATATTTGTACCATTCACAACAACAGCTTCCTTGATTGCCTCTTCCTTGGCCAAGATAGTAACTGTGGCTGAATGGGGTTTCTTATATAACCTGGCCAACTTGGAGACACTCCATTTTCACATTTTGCGATGATCTCTTTCTTCAATTCAATAGTATTTCTTACCCTTTTTACCACAGAGCTGGCACTAGAAGCTTTCTTTGAGCCCATGGTGGCTTATTTAGCAGTTACAAGCACTAAAAACAATGGAATAATACAAAATGTATCGCATGTACATGTGGAATCTTCCGCACTAGCTTTGTAAACAGTGGCACACTGGCCACACTGGAGTGGCTGGGCGGTCCAAGCGGCTCAAGCTGTGCGGACACATTCTGGATGAATGTCTTTAACTGAGTTTTTTATTGTTAGCTAAGCCAATATTTTAATGCAAAAACGTATCAGTATCCGATTTTATCGCTATCCTTTGGCATCATTAACTGAGGGTCCACTGTACTCAGATATGGGAAACTTGAAGAAATTAAAAATGTGTCAGGGTATACAACAAATTCTAATCATACAATAGAGTGGAAAAGTAATGTGAAGGACCTGGGAGTGATAATGTCAGAAGATCTTGCCTTCAAAGTCCACAACAATGTATCTACCTCATCCGCTAGGAAAATGAGAGGATGGTTATTGAGAACCTTCAAAACTAGGGATGCCAAGCCCATGATGATTCTCTTTAAATCGCTTGTGCTCTCTAGGCTGGAATACTGCTGTACACTAATGGTATCCTTCAAGGCTGGTGACATTGCAGAGCTGGCGAGTGTACAAAGAACTTTCATGGCACACATAAGTGTGATAATGCACCTAAACTACTGGGAACAGCTGTATTTCCTCGAACGCAGGCAAGAGAGAGAGAGAGATATGATAATACAGTGGATCCACGACTTACGATGATCTCAGCCTATGATAAAACCGACTTACGATGCTTGTCAGCGTAAAAATTTGACTCCTACCTAGAGAGAAAAACTCGACTTACATCATTTGTCCTGTGCGTCCCGTACGCGTCCAGCATCTGGCTGGCCTGAGCGTGCCTCAGCTGGCCTACCTTCAGTTAGTGTGCCAATGTTTACAAGCCAGTGCGGTCGTTTCCACACATACATTTGAAACATTTTGTATTATTCCAGTGTTTATAGTGCTTGTAACTGCTAAATAAGCCACCACGGGCCCAAAGAAAGCTTCTAGTGCCAACCCCGTGGTAAAAAGGTGAAAATTAGTACCGAAATGAAGAAAGAGATAATTCATAAGTTTGAAAGTGGAGTGCGTGCCTCTGAGCTGGCTAGGCTGTACAACAAACCCCAGTCAACCATCGCTACTATCCTGGCCAACAAAATGGCAATCAAGGAAGCTGTTGTTGCGAAAGGTGCAAGTATCTTTACGAGACACAGATTACAAGTACTCAAAGATGTTGAGAGACTGTTATTGGTGTGGATAAATGAAAAACAGATATCAGGAGTTAGCATCTCTCAAGCGATCATATGTGAAAAGGCAAGGCAGTTGCATGACAATTTAATTAAAAAAATGCCTGCAACTAGTGGTGATGTGAATTTAAGGCTAGCAAAAGTTGGTTTGAGAGATTTAAGAATCGTAGTGGCATACATAGTGTGATAAGGCATGGTGAGGCTGCCAGGTTGGACCAAAAAGCAGATGAAAAATATGTGCAGGAATTCCAGGGGTACACAGAGGCTGAAGGACTGAAATCTCAACAAGTGTTCAATTGTGACGAAACAGGCCTATTTTGGAAGAAAATACCAAACAGGACCTACATTACACAGGAGGAAAAAGCACTGCCAGGACACAAGCCTATAAAAGACAGGTTAACCTTAATGTTGTGCAGTAATGTTAGTGGTGATTGCAGAGTGAAGCCTCTACTTGTGTATCACTCTGAAACTCCCAGAGTGTTCAAGAAAAACAATGTCATCAAGGCTAATTTGTGTGTGATGTAGAGGGCAGACAGTAAGGCATGGGTCACTAGGGACTTTTTCTATGACTGGTTTTACCATGTGTTTGGCCCCACTGTGAAAAATTACCTCAAGGAAAATAAATTGGAGCTTAAGTGCCTCCTGGTATTAGACAAGGCTCCTGTCATCCTTCAGTCTTGGCAGAGCAAATTTTGAGGGACTTGAGCTTCATTAAAGTGAAATTCTTGCCTCCTAATACCACTCCTCTCCTCCAGTCCATGGACCAGCAGGTCATTTCAAATTTCAAAAAACTGTACACCAAAGCAATGTTTCAAAAGTGCTTTGAAGTAACTTCAGACACTCAACTGACCCTAAGAGAGTTTTGGAAAGATCACTTTGGTATTGTCAATTGTGTAAACCTTAGAGGTAAGGCTTGGGAGGGAGTGACTAACAGGACTTTGAACTCTGCTTGGAGGAAATTGTGGCGAGAATGTGTACAAGAGAGGGATTTTGAAGGGTTTGGGGCTAACCCTGAAGAGCCTATGCCAGTTGTGGAATCTATTGTGGCACTGGGGAAGTCCATGGGGTTGGAGGTTAGTGGGGAGGATGTGGAAGAGTTGGTGGAGGACAACGATGAAGAACTAACCACTGATGAGCTGCAAGAGCATCTGCAACAGCAAGAGGCCACAACTGAGGAAATTGCTTCAGAGGAGGGGAGAGAGAAATTGAGGAAGATGCCTTCTTCAAAGATTAAGGAAATGTGTGCAAAGTGGGATGAACTGCAAACCTTTATGGAAGAAAATCACCCTGACACAGCTATTGCAAGCCATACTGGTGACTATTACAATGACAATGTTGTGAACGAGGTACAGAGCTCTATGGACAGATTTTTGGTGCAACAGAGGTCCAGTGACTCTCAAGAAGTTGTTCCCAGTTGCATTAGAAAAAGAAGGGAAGTAACCTCAGAAAGGACTTGCTACCTAAACTCCTTATGGAAGGGGATTCCCCTTCCAAAAAATAATACACCTCCATCATCTCCTGTCTTCCCATCCCTTCACTCATCACCACATCTACAATAAAGGTAAGTGTCATTTATTCTTCATTACACAATACATATTTTGTATGTGTAACTTTCTTTTTGTGTGTAGGAAAATGTATATTTCATGTGGTAAAATTTTTTTTTTTTTCATACTTTGGGATGTTTGGAACAGATTAATTTGATTTCCATTATTTCTCAGGGGGAAAATTTAATTCGACTTACGATAATTTCGTCTTACGATGTGCTCTCAGGAACGGATTAATATCATAGGTTGGGGGTCCAATGTATACACTTGGAAGGTCTTGGAGGGATTGGTACCAAACCTGCACACGAAAATCACTCCCTATGAAAGCAAAAGACTCGGCAGGAGATGCGACATTCCCCCGATGAAAAGCAGGGGTGCCACGAGTACACTGAGAGACAATACAATAAATGACCGGGGCCCAAGACTGTTTAACTGCCTCCCAGCATACATAAGGGGGATTACCAATAGACCCCTGGCTGTCTTCAAGAAGGCACTGGACAGGCACCTAAAGTCAGTACCTGACCAACCGGGCTGTGGTTCGTACGTCAGCTTGCATGCAGCCAGCAGTAACAGCCTGGTTGATCAGACCCTGATTCACATGAGGCCTGGTTTCAGACCGGGCCGTGAGGGCACTGATCCCCAAAACCCTCCCCAGGTAAACTCCAGGTAAACATTAGATGAATTGTGATAGATAAATAAGCTGTAGAGTTGATATTAGCATCATATTCCTGGCTCCTGAATGGATTAATCGCACATCAATTAATTTAAATGAGGAAAATTGACTCAGCATATGAGCAGATCGGGATACGAGCAAGGTCATGGAATGGATTAAACTTGTAAGCCGAGGTTCCGCTGCGCATGTACAAGGTACACAAGCCTAGCTGATATCCATGATATACTACTATAGAGAAAGCCCAAAGCCCCTTTCTATGCAGAGCATTTTGGGTAAATCAGATCAATTTTGAATTTTGTCCCAGGATGGGGCCCACATCAATCAACTAACGCTCAGCTACCTACCTACTGATAGGTGAACATGGGCAGCAGGTGTCTTAAGGAAACACGCCTTAATGTTTCCACCCATACTGGGAATTGACCCCTGGACCTCAGTGTGTGAGGTGAGTGCACTGGCAATCAATCTATGGGATACTGGCCAACAATGACTACCAATAAACTTAAACTTAACACTGACAAAACCTTATACAGTGGGCCCCCGCTGTTCGGCGGCCGCGAGGTTCGTGAAATCTGTCTTTCGGCAAGTTTTTTTAGGCAAAATTTAGCTTCGTGGTTCGTAACTGGACTTGTGATTCGGCGACCTTCTGGTACGCGTCTGCCCGTCAGCGCGCACACAAAGCCAGTCTCCTGCACTATTCACACTCAGTGTGCCATTATTTACCAGCGTGTGACCATCACCTCAAGGGTTCATACAACACATTTCATAATAATTCATTGTTTTTTTGTGCTTGCAACTGCTAAATAAGCCACCATGGGCCCAAAAAAAGCTTCTAGTGCCAGCCCTTTGGTAAAGAAGGTGAGAAACACAATAGAATTCAAGAAAAACTCATAGCAAAGTACTAACGTAGAGGAGGAAGAGAGAGGGGAGACGGTGCCTTCTGCAGTGATTCAGTGATTTTGCAATATGTATGATACTAAAGCAGCAGGTATCGATAAAGGCTATAGCTCCAGCCAGCGATAAAGTGTAGAATTAACAGTGTAAGCGATAGAGTGATAGAAAAACAACATGAGAGTAACTCTCCAATGTTGTTGGATGTGTATAGGACCACTGAACATACACCGCCCTGCTATCTTCCACCACCCTAAACCTCTGCCAACATCTCCTTCATCAAACTAACTAATTAAACAACATCTCCTCCAAGGTAAGCGTAAATATAAAAGTGTAAATATAAAAGTAAATATAAGTGTAAATATAAAAGGACATCAATGGAAATATGTCACTCTTGAATTTTTTGGGTTATCCTGGGTACTTTACACATATGCTGCTATGTATGATAATCTATGTAAGTAACTGTATTTGTGTATACCTGAATAAACTTACTTATTTATAAATTAAAATGTAAATATTTCTTATTTATATATTAAAATGTAAATATTTCTTATTTATAAATTACATATATTGTTTTAAGTGTGATGGTGGTGGTGGTCAAAGCCTCCACCACCACCAACACGGCTTCTCTCAGTGGCGGCCCTTAAACCCAACAACAATACTTACACCATTTACTCCTCTCATACATTATGACATATTTTATTCATTCTAGAGTATATATATCATGTTTCTACATTATTAATATTGTTTATAATGTCATATTAGATGAATTGTGATAGATAAATAAGCCACAGAGATATTAGCATCATATTGAAGCATAATAAACTCGCCTTCCTCTTGCCTCCTACCTACCTCCTACACCAACAAGAATCAATAAAGGTTCAGTGTGATGTTAATTGTTCATTTATCCATTTTATTAGTGCTTTATATTTATTTGTCATTGTTTTCTGTATGTAAATCTATATTTAATCTTTAAAAAAATTATTTTTTGTTAATACTTTTGGCTGTTTGAAACGGATTAATTGGGTTTCCATTATTTCTTATGGGGAAAATAGGCTCGCCAATCATGAATTTCGCCAGTCGGCAGACTCTCTGAAACGGATTAATCACGAAACTCGGGGGTCCACTGTATATTATATTTAATAATAATAATAATAATAATAATAATAATATAATAATAATAGTAGGATGGTAAACAGCAACTGCCCAGGGAGGTATTACTGTCCTGCCAAGTGAGTGTAAAACGAAAGCCTGTAATTGCCTTACATGATGGTAGGATTGCTGGTGTCTTTTGTCTGTCTCATAAATATGCAAGATTACAGGTACGTCTTGCTACTTCTACTTACACTTAGGTCACACTACACATACATGTACAAGCATATACAGTGGACCCCTGGTTAACGATATTTTTTCACTCCAGAAGTATGTTCAGGTGCCAGTAGTGACCGAATTTGTTCCCATAAGGAATATTGCGAAGTAGATTAGTCCATTTCAGACCCCCAAACATACACGTACAAACGCACTTACATAAATACACTTACATAATTGGTCGCATTTGGAGGTGATTGTTATGCGGGGGTCCACTGTATATACACACTCCTCTGGGTTTTCTTCTATTTTCTTACTAGTTCTTGTTCTTGTTTATTTCCTCTTACCTCCATGGGAAAGTGGAACAGAATTCTTCCTCCGTAAGCCATGTGTGTTGTAAGAGGCGACTAAAATGTCGGGAGCAAGGGGCTAGTAACCCCTTCTCCTGTATATATTACTAAGTGTAAAAGGAGAAACTTTCGTTTTTCCTTTTGGGCCACCCCGTCTCGGTGGGATACGGCCTGTGTGTTGAAAGAAAGACTAATAATAATAATAATAATAATAATAATAATAATAATAATAATAATAATAATAATAATAATAATAATAATAATAATAATAATAATAATAATAATAATTAGTAGTAGGTTGGTAGACAGCAGCCACCCAGGGAGGTACTACTGTCCTGCCAAGTGAGTGTAAAACGAAAGCCTGTAATTGTTTTACATGATGGTAGGATTGCTGGTGTCCTTTTTTCTGTCTCATAAACATGCAAGATTTCAGGTATGTCTTGCTACTTCTACTTACACTTAGGTCATACTACACATATATGCACAAGCATATATATACACACCCCTCTGGGTTTTCTTCTATTTTCTTACTAGTTCTTGTTCTTGTTTATTCCTCTTACCTCCATGGGGAAGTGGAACAGAATTCTTCCTCCGTAAGCCATGTGTGTTGTAAGAGGTGACTAAAATGCCAGGAGCAAGGGGCTAGTAACCCCTTTTCCTGTATATATTACTAAATATATATACAGGTAGTAGGTTGGTAGACAGCAACCACCCAGGGAAGTACATGTACTACCGTCCTGCCAGATGACTGTGAAACAGAAACCTGTAACTGTTTTGCAGGATGGAAGGATTGCTGGTTTCTTTTTCTGTCTCATAAACATGCTAGATAACAGGGATATCTTGCTACTCCTACTTACACTTTGGTCACACTTCACAGACACGCACATGCATATATATATATACATACATCTAGGTTTTTCTCCTTTTTCTAAATAGCTCTTGTTCTTCTTTATTTCTTCTATTGTCCATGGGGAAGTGGAAAAGAATCTTTCCTCCGTAAGCCATGTGTGTCGTATGAGGCGACTAAAATGCTGGGATCAATGGGCTAGTAACCCCTTCTCCTGTAGACATTTACTAAAAAAGAGAAGAAGAAAAACTTTATAAAACTGGGATGCTTGAATGTGCGTGGATGTAGTCCAGATGACAAGAAACAGATGATTGCTGATGTTATGAATGAAAAGAAGTTGGATGTCCTGGCCCTAAGCGAAACAAAGCTGAAGGGGGTAGGGGAGTTTCGGTGGGGGGAAATAAATGGGATTAAATCTGGAGTATCTGAGAGAGTTAGAGCAAAGGAAGGGGTAGCAGAAAGAGGTAAGAGCAGCATGCTAAAGCCAGGATAGATGGGCTAATGAGAGCATAGGCAATGGGGTCGAAGAGGTATGGGGTAGGTTTAAAAATGTAGTGTTAGAGTGTTCAGCAGAAGTTTGTGGTTACAGGAAAGTGGGTGCAGGAGGGAAGAGGAGCGATTGGTGGAATGATGATGTAAAGGGAGTAGTAACGGAGAAAAAGTTAGCATATGAGAAGTTTTTACAAAGTAGAAGTGATGCAAGGAGGGAAGAGTATATGGAGAAAAAGAGAGAAGTTAAGAGAGTGGTGAAGCAATGTAAAAAGAGAGCAAATGAGAGAGTGGGTGAGATGTTATCAACAAATTTTGTTGAAAATAAGAAAAAGTTTTGGAGTGAGATTAACAAGTTAAGAAAGCCTAGAGAACAAATGGATTTGTCAGTTAAAAATAGGAGAGGAGAGTTACTAAATGGAGAGTTAGAGGTATTGGGAAGATGGAGGGAATATTTTGAGGAATTGTTAAATGTTGATGAAGATAGGGAAGCTGTGATTTCGTGTATAGGGCAAGGAGGAATAACATCTTGTAGGAGTGAGGAAGAGCCAGTTGTGAGTGTGGGGGAAGTTCGTGAGGCAGTAGGTAAAATGAAAGGGGGTAAGGCAGCCGGGATTGATGGGATAAAGATAGAAATGTTAAAAGCAGGTGGGGATATAGTTTTGGAGTGGTTGGTGCAATTATTTAATAAATGTATGGAAGAGGGTAAGGTACCTAGGGATTGGCAGAGAGCATGCATAGTTCCTTTGTATAAAGGCAAAGGGGATAAAAGAGAGTGCAAAAATTATAGGGGGATAAGTCTGTTGAGTGTACCTGGTAAAGTGTATGGTAGAGTTATAATTGAAAGAATTAAGAGTAAGATGGAGAATAGGATAGCAGATGAACAAGGAGGCTTTAGGAAAGGTAGGGGGTGTGTGGACCAGGTGTTTACAGTGAAACATATAAGTGAACAGTATTTAGATAAGGCTAAAGAGGTCTTCGTGGCGTTTATGGATTTGGAAAAGGCGTATGACAGGGTGGATAGGGGGGCAATGTGGCAGATGTTGCAAGTGTATGGTGTAGGAGGTAGGTTACTAAAAGCAGTGAAGAGTTTTTACGAGGATAGTGAGGCTCAAGTTAGAGTATGTAGGAAAGAGGGAAATTTTTTCCCAGTAAAAGTAGGCCTTAGACAAGGATGTGTGATGTCACCGTGGTTGTTTAATATATTTATAGATGGGGTTGTAAGAGAAGTAAATGCGAGGGTCTTGGCAAGAGGCGTGGAGTTAAAAGATAAAGAATCACACACAAAGTGGGAGTTGTCACAGCTGCTCTTTGCTGATGACACTGTGCTCTTGGGAGATTCTGAAGAGAAGTTGCAGA
This sequence comes from Cherax quadricarinatus, assembly GCF_038502225.1. NCBI lineage: Eukaryota > Metazoa > Arthropoda > Malacostraca > Decapoda > Parastacidae > Cherax > Cherax quadricarinatus. The sequence continues at coordinate 23,622,377 of NC_091360.1, read as the reverse complement.
GATTGGTGGATGAATTTGGTAGGGTGTGCAAAAGAAGAAAATTAAAGGTGAATACAGGAAAGAGTAAGGTTATGAGGATAACAAAAAGATTAGGTGATGAAAGATTGAATATCAGATTGGAGGGAGAGAGTATGGAGGAGGTGAACGTATTCAGATATTTGGGAGTGGACGTGTCAGCGGATGGGTCTATGAAAGATGAGGTGAATCATAGAATTGATGAGGGAAAAAGAGTGAGTGGTGCACTTAGGAGTCTGTGGAGACAAAGAACTTTGTCCTTGGAGGCAAAGAGGGGAATGTATGAGAGTATAGTTTTACCAACGCTCTTATATGGGTGTGAAGCGTGGGTGATGAATGTTGCAGCGAGGAGAAGGCTGGAGGCAGTGGAGATGTCATGTCTGAGGGCAATGTGTGGTGTGAATATAATGCAGAGAATTCGTAGTTTGGAAGTTAGGAGGAGGTGCGGGATTACCAAAACTGTTGTCCAGAGGGCTGAGGAAGGGTTGTTGAGGTGGTTCGGACATGTAGAGAGAATGGAGCGAAACAGAATGACTTCAAGAGTGTATCAGTCTGTAGTGGAAGGAAGGCGGGGTAGGGGTCGGCCTAGGAAGGGTTGGAGGGAGGGGGTAAAGGAGGTTTTGTGTGCGAGGGGCTTGGACTTCCAGCAGGCATGCGTGAGCGTGTTTGATAGGAGTGAATGGAGACAAATGGTTTTTAATACTTGACGTGCTGTTGGAGTGTGAGCAAAGTAACATTTATGAAGGGATTCAGGGAAACCGGCAGGCCGGACTTGAGTCCTGGAGATGGGAAGTACAGTGCCTGCACTCTGAAGGAGGGGTGTTAATGTTGCAGTTTAAAAACTGTAGTGTAAAGCACCCTTCTGGCAAGACAGTGATGGAGTGAATGATGGTGAAAGTTTTTCTTTTTCGGGCCACCCTGCCTTGGTGGGAATCGGCCAGTGTGATAATAAAAAAAGAAATTAACTAAGCAATGATGAAATCAGTGATAAAACATTATTGTAAACAGATAACTATAAAGCACAAATGAGTATTACAAAGACAGGTCATATGGTTGCTTGCATTGCTGTACATTCAGTCGAATGGAGTATTCTGTTAGGTAGTGTATTTAAAAAAATAATAAAGTTAGATTGGGTCCTAGGTTTAACATTTGTGTGATATAATTGTGAGTAACATATAGGATATACAATTTATAAGGTTCAGTTATTCAGTATTTATTTGGTTTTGAGTGAGTAAGTGATCTTTGAGAAGAGACTTGAATTTATAAACAGGTAGTGTTTCTTTTATATTTACAGGTAATGAATTCCAGATTTTAGGGCCTTTTATGTGCATTGAGTTTTTGCATAGCGTGAGATGGACACGAGGAACATCAAAGAGTGATCTGTGCCTTGTGTTAAGGTCATGTGTTCTGTTGAGGTTGGCAAGGAGATGTTTGAGGGGAGGGTTAATATCAGAGTTAAGTGTTCTATGTATGTAATAGGTGCAATAATAAGTATGGATGTTTTGTATGGTGAGTAGGTTGAGTGTTTTGAATATTGGTGGAGTGTGTTGCCTGTAGTGAGAATTTGTTATCATTCTAACTGCAGCCTTTTGTTGGGTAATTAGTGGTCTGAGATGGTTAATTGCTGTTGAGCCCCATGCACAAATTCCATAGGTGAGATAGGGGTAAATAAGAGAGTGATAAAGGGCCAGGAGGGCTGACTGTGGAACATAGTACTGTATCTTCGATAGTATGCCTACAGTCTTGGAGATTTTCTTAGAAATTTGTTGTATATGTGTATGAAATTTGAGTCTATTATCAAGGTGGATTCCTAGGAATTTTCCCTCTGTTAGCTTTGTGATAAGTGATCCGTTTATTGTTATGTTAAGAAGTACATCTGTAGCTTTGTTACCAAACTGAATGAAGTAGGTTTTGTCAATGTTTAGTGTAAGTTTGTTAGTCCTCATCCAGGTAGATATTTTCTGTAATTCGGTGTTTACAGTATTGGCTAGCGTGACTGGGCTCGGGTGAGAGAAGACGTATGTAGTGTCATCTGCAAAAAGTGTGGGTTTGAGTAATTGCGAAGCATTTGGTAGGTCATTTATGTATAGGAGAAAGAGAAGAGGGCCAAGGACACTTCCCTGTGGGACACCAACTGTAATTGGTTGTGCGGAAGAGCTTGCCCCATTTGCGTACACATATTGGCTTCTGTTGCTGAGGTAAGACTTGAGGTAGTTGAGGGAGTGCCCTCTAATACCATAGTGTGACAATTTTACATGGAGCAAGTCATGGTCAACTGTATCAAAAGCTTTACGTAAGTCAATGAAGATCCCCAGTGGGACTTCTTTTTTCTCTATTGCAGTGTATATATGTTCTAGCATGTGTATAATAGCATCATTAGTATTTTTATTAGGCCTGAATCCAAATTGGCAGGGGTTGAGAATGTTTTGGGAGATGAGGTAGGAGTAGATTCGTTTATGAATTAATTTTTCGAAGATTTTTGAGAGAGGGTGTAAATTGGATATTGGCCTATAGTTATTCAACTCTGTTTGGTCTCCTCCTTTATGGATCGGGGTGACCCTTGCTATTTTGAGAACTGTAGGGAAGGTGGAGGATTCAATGGATTTGTTAAAGAGTGTTGCAATGATTGGTGATAGCACTTGTGACACTTTTTTGTATATAAAGGGTGGTAAGGTATTTAAATCTCCTGCCTTGTTTTTCAGTGCGTTGATAATAAGGGAGACTTCGTATGGGTTAGTCGGAGCTAGGAACAGTGTGTTCAGGTAGTTGCCAGTGAGGTAGTCATTTGGTGGGGTATCTGAGCTTGGGATTTTATTGGCAAGGTTTTGACCTATAGTGGAGAAGAAATCATTGAGTCTGTTTGCTGTTTCTGTTGGTGGGAGTTGGGGTTCATCTGATTTTGCTAATTTTATTTCGCTATGTCGTGATATCTTTTTTGTTCCCAGAATTTCTGATAGGGTCTTCCAGGTCTTTTTTATATCACCTCGTAAGTTGGATAATCTGTTCTCATAATACAATTTTTTTGCCCTTCTTATCAGGGTGGTTAGGATTGACGAGTAACGTATTGTTTGGTCTCTGGTTATGTGACCCATTCTGTACTGTTTTTCATATCGGTGTTTTGTATTTATGGATTTGAGAATGCTGGGTGTTAGCCAGGGACTGTTCAGTCTCTTAGCTGTCATCTGTTTAGTTTTTTAGGGCAGTGCTTGTTATAAAGGTATTGGGGCTTTTTTAGAAAATTATTAAAACATTCGTCAATATCTGTATAGATTTCTAGCCCAGTGTGCCAGTCAATGTTTGTTACTGCTGTTGTGAAGTTATTAATGGCTGCCTCATTGTGAAGTCTGAAGGTGACTTTAGTAGTGTCTTGGGGTATTTTACCAAGAGTTGTTATGAGGAAAGTAGGGTAGTGGTCTGTGGTATTATCTGTAATTATGCCTGATTTTAAAGGGGATATGGTGTTGGTCCAGATGTGGTCAAGTAGGGAAACACTAGTCTCTGTAACTCTTGTAGGTTTTGTTACTGTTGGTAGCAACATGCAGTTACTCATTGTGTTTGTGAATTCAGTAACGTGTGGGTCCTGGTCTTGCAGGAGATTTATATTGAAGTCACCTGAGAGTAGTAAGTGATCTTTGTTCATGCGTGCATCAGTTATCATACTTCCTAGGTTTTGACTAAATTGGCTAATGTTTGATTGTGGAACTCTGTAGATGTTTATCACTGTGAGAGGTTTTTGTAGGTATTTGGATTTGAATTTAGCTATTATATATTCCCCATGTTCATCCCTTGTGCAAGTATTAGTGATACATTCTAGTTGGTCTGAGTAGTATATAGCAGTGCCACCCCCTTGTTGGTCTGGCCTACAGTTGTGTATGGCTGTGTAACCAGGAATGGCATAGACATCTGTAGTATCAGGCTTTAGCCAGGTTTCAGTTAGTGTAATGATGGACATATTGGCATGCAAGGAATTTAGTAATGCTAGGAGATCATCATAATGCTTGCTTAAAGATCTGATATTGTAGTTAAAGATAGTTATGTTGTTGTTAGCTCTGAGAAGTGCCTTTGATTGTTCTGCTGTGTAGTAATTACAGTAACTGTTTGAATCATTTAAGTCATTAAATAAGAGGTTGGTATCAGGATCAATGCTTGTAATCATAAGATTTGTAGTGAATCTATAGTTAGAATTAAGTAAAAAATAAAGTAAATATTCTAAAGCTAAAAAAAAATAGCACCTGAATTATTTAAATGTAAAAATAATGAGCTAAGGTAGTTTTTTAAAGCTAAAATAAAGGAGACAATATAAAAAGGACTAAAATAATTTGTGGTGAACAAATAAAGTGATGATCAAATAATGGAGCTTGGGAATATGATAGTAGGTAGTACTTTAAAGGTAATTCTTTAAAGTTAGAATTATAATATAAAATTATAATATAAAAGGGACTAATATAAGTTGGGGTGAACAATAAAGTGGTAATCAAATAATTGCACTAAGGTCTAATATAATGACTTTTGTGGAGTCTATGTTTTGAGCTAGAATGAGCTATAGTACAACTAGATTTAATTTAATAATATAACAATACAAATTAAAAATAGCACCAGTCTCTCACTAGTAACTGCAATATGGTCTAATATAATGAATTTGGTATTGACTATAGTACAACTGAGTTTAATCTAATAATATAAAAAAGGCACAAGACTCTCAATTGTAATTGCACTAAGGTGTTATATAAGTTGTTTGCAAGAATTAGGGTATAACTAGATTTAAATTGACAAGATAAAATATACAAGTTAAGGTAGCAAAAGAATAAAAAAAGTAGAAAAAAAAATATATGAGGTAGTTGGTACTAGTTAGCAAAAGATAGTTAAGGGCCTTGAACAATAATATGATTGAAAAATACACTAATTGCACACACAATATAGTCACTAAGATATGAAAACAATCTTAGAGTAGGAATTATAATACAAACTTATAATATAAAAATACAAATTGAAATGGTACTTGCAATTGCACTAGAGTCTGGTATAGGTTGTTGACAAGATCAGGAGTATAACTAGATTTAAATTGACAAAATATAATTCACAATTAAAGTACCAAAAGAATAATAGTAAAAAAATAACAAGGGTAATGTCTTGGTTATAATATGATAGTAAGATGGTAGACAGGTACACAGGTACACAGGTACAAAGGATAATATAAAGGTTGGAGTTGAATATACAAACTTGAAAATTTGGCAACAAAATGTTATGGGAAGTATAAAATAATGTTTAATGTACAAAAGTAAAATTGACTGGTAGTAAATATGGTGTTTAATAAAATTTTAGTAAGTAATAATGATTACAAAAAAGTGAAAAAGTAATGTTTATTTCATTCAATACTGCACTGGTAGTTATACTAGAGGTTATATGGCAGTACAAGGTAATTAAGAGTACTCTAAGATAGTAAATGTGGTATTAAAACAGGTAAAGGTAATTAGACGAGTAATGGTTATTAAATGTCAAAAATGTTAAGAGTAAATTGAAATTATAGTAAAAATGATAATTATTAATTTTAGTAAGTAATATCAATTGATAGTATTTAAAAAATATGAGGTAATAATATGGACAGAGAAAGTATCAATTCAGCTAATGTTTAAGCAAACAATAGTAAATAAGAAAATTACATAAGGTGACTTATGCTTACTAGTAAAATCACAAAATGAGGTAGTTGATTATTTAATTACTAAGAGATTGTACAATGAAATTTGAACAATAATGGAGCAAAACATACACTACACTACGTAGGCTTTTAGGTTGGACATTGTTTAGTTATTCTCTGTAAGATTAGTATCCCTGAGAAATCGTGATAGATCATTCTCGTTCGTTATTGTGTACAGTTGACCTACATTTGTTTTCCTAACAAGAATTTTCCCATCTCGTGTGAAGCATTGGTGTATTGTGTCATTATTCTCCCGCTTAAGTTTTCTGACTCTATAAAAGAGGTTCTGACGTTTTTTGGTAAGACACTCGTTTATGTATACCTCTTTCTTTACTTTAATAGATGCAATAATTAAGTCTTTTTTCCTGTCATGTGAGTGGAATCTAAGCATAACATTTTTTCTACCATGGGATCCTAGTAACCTGGCTTCTTTTATTTCAGACTCTGGTACAATAACACTTGTTTGGTCCTTTATGATCTGCAGAGTAATTTCTTTACTATTTGTTTGGTTCATATCACTGGGAAAAAGTGGACTGTTAACTATTAGTGCGTCCGATAGTTTATCTTGTTCAGTTTTATCTTCTTGGAGAGCAAAGTAGTCACTGAACTGGTTATCTAAGTTGTTCTTCCATTCTTTTATTGCTTCTTCAACCTTTGTATTAAGAGATATTATTTGTTGGGTATGGCTATCTATGACTGTCTGGATGGTCTTGTCACAGTTTGTCATTCCTGGTGTTGATAACTTTTGTTCAAGACTGAGGATTTTGTTCTCGAGTTGTGTCATCCTGGTGTCTTGTTTTGTTAGCGTCTCTCGAAGATTCATGTTTTCAATAACTAAGTTGGAGATGTATGTTTTTAGGGTATTTGGATCGTTGGTCATACCTGAGAGACTACTTGGTAGGTTGAATCCGGGGAAGAGAGGGGAGGATGGGCTGGTGGCAGCCATGTTTGTTGTTATTGTTGTGGTGTCGCCTTGAGCGGTGGTGAGTGGGGTGGTTGCTGGGCCGGCGTCCTCCTGACTACACTTGTTGAATAGTTGATTTTTCGGTGTTTTCTTGCTGGCCTTGGTGCTGTTTCCTCTTAGATTGCGCCTCATAATACTACAGGAATTGTTGTAGTTAAGAAGAAGTTGTAGTTATACAAAGCTTAGGGTTACGTTGTTCGGCTGGCATAATGTTGAAGGATCAGTTATGGAAGGAGAAAAGAGAATATGAATGTGTAAATTCAAGAATTAGGTGGATTAAAGTAAAGGTTGGATGTGAAAAGTGGGTCATAATAAGCGTGTATGCACCTGGAGAAGAGAGGAATGCAGAGGAGAGAGAGAGATTTTGGGAGATGTTAAGTGAATGTATAGGAGCCTTTGAACCAAGTGAGAGACATATTTTAAGAAAAAGAGGATAAAAAAGTATACAAGATATGATGTAGGGCGAAATGACAGTAGTTTGTTGGATTATGTATTGGTAGATAAAAGACTGTTGAGTAGACTTCAGGATGTACATGTTTATAGAGGGGCTACAGATATATCAGATCACTTTTTAGTTGTAGCTACACTGAGAGTAAAAGGTAGATGGGATACAAGGAGAATAGAAGCATCAGGGAAGAGAGAGGTGAAGGTTTATAAACTAAAAGAGGAGGCAGTTAGGGTAAGATATAAACAGCTATTGGAGGATAGATGGGCTAATGAGAGCATAGGCAATGGGGTCGAAGATGTATGGGGTAGGTTTAAAAATGTAGTGTTGGAGTGTTCAGCAGAAGTTTGTGGTTACAGGAAGGTGGGTGCGGGAGGGAAGAGGAGCGATTGGTGGAATGATGATGTAAAGAGAGTAGTAAGGGAGAAAAAGTTAGCATATGAGAAGTTTTTACAAAGTAGAAGTAATGCAAGGAGGGAAGAGTATATGGAGAAAAAGAGAGAGGTTAAGAGAGTGGTGAAGCAATGTAAAAAGAGAGCAAATGAGAGAGTGGGTGAGATGTTATCAACAAATTTTGTTGAAAATAAGAAAAAGTTTTAGAGTGAGACTAAGAAGTTAACCCTTTGAGGGTTTCGGACGTACTAGTACGTCTTACGCTCAGGGGTTTTTGACGTACTAGTACGCATAAATTCTAGCGCCGTCAAATCTCGTGGGAAAAGGCTGGTAGGCCTCCATATGAAAGAATGGATCTATGTGGTCAGTGTGCACAGTATAAAAAAAATCCTGCAGCACACAGTGCATAATGAGAAAAAAAACTTTCACCGTTTTTTTGGCATAAAACAGCGACTTTGCACTGTATTTTCGTATGGGATTTATTGTTGTATTCTAGTTTTCTTGGTCTCATTTTATAGAATGGAATGCATATCACAGAAATTGAGATGATTTTCACTGGTTTTACAATGAAAAGTACCTTGAAATTGAGCTCAAAGTAGCAGAAATGTTCGATTTTTACCAAAGTTCAAAAGTAAACAAATCATGCCAAGCGTCCAATACACGTCAACTGGTGAGTCTAACATTCTTTTGCAAGTGCGCCAATATGATTTATATCATTTTTTACACTAATGCAGTAGTCTGCATAACAGTAAATCTTCTATTTTTCGTGAGAATAAAAATTCAAAGTGGAAAGCAAAAGAATGTAAGAGGGGCCTTGAGACGTGACTAAAGAACAGAAGAAATGTCATTTTAGTGCCAGGAATGTATTTCTTGTTTGTTCTGGACCCTATTCGGAAATTGGCATTTTCTGAAATTTGTGTGAAATTGGCAAAATTGCTAAATTCTGACCACTGTATTGGATAGTTGAAAATGGTAAATGGGTGGTTTCTTGCACTCATGCAATAGAAAAAATGTAGTTCTAGCGAAATATTCATGTTTTTTGTCGACTAGTACAGAGGAATTGGCCGAAAATGGGGCTCAAACTGGGCAAAATCGCCGATGCATAAACATCGCCGAGACCGCTAACTTCGCGAGAGCATAATTCCGTAAGTTTTCCATCAAATCTCATAATTTTGGTGTCATTATGATTGGGAAAAGATTCTCTATCTTTTCATAAGAAAAAATTATTTTTTTTTTTTTAAATTTGGCCGACCCTGAGAACGAGTTTCTGAGAGGGCCCGTCGACCCTCAAAGGGTTAAGGAAGCCTAGAGAACAAATGGATTTTTAAGTTAAAAATAGGAGAGGAGAGTTATTAAATGGAGAGTTAGAGGTATTGGGAAGATGGAGGGAATATTTTGAGGAATTGTTAAATGTTGATGAAGATAGGGAAGCTGTGATTTCGTGATTTCGTGTATAGGGCAAGGAGGAATAACATCTTGTAGGAGTGAGGAAGAGCCAGTTGTGAGTGTGGGGGAAGTTCGTGAGGCAGTAGGTAAAATGAAAGGGGGTAAGGCAGCCGGGATTGATGGGATAAAGATAGAAATGTTAAAAGCAGGTGGGGATATAGTTTTGGAGTGGTTGGTGCAATTATTTAATAAATGTATGGAAGAGGGTAAGGTACCTAGGGATTGGCAGAGAGCATGCATAATTCCTTTGTATAAAGGCAAAGGGGACAAAAGAGAGTGCAAAAATTATAGGGGGATAAGTTTGTTGAGTGTACCTGGTAAAGTGTATGGTAGAGTTATTATTGAAAGAATTAAGAGTAAGACGGAGAATAGGATAGCAGATGAACAAGGAGGCTTTAGGAAAGGTAGGGTGTGTGTGGACCAGGTGTTTACAATGAAACACATAAGTGAACAGTATTTAGATAAGGCTAAAGAGGTCTTTGTGGCATTTATGGATTTGGAAAAGGCATATGACACGGTGGATAGGGGGGCAATGTGGCAGATGTTGCAGGTGTATGGTGTAGGAGGTAGGTTACTGAAAGCAGTGAAGAGTTTTTATGAGGATAGTGAGGCTCAAGTTAGAGTATGTAGGAAAGAGGGAAATTATTTCCCAGTAAAAGTAGGCCTTAGACAAGGATATGTGATGTCACCGTGGTTGTTTAATGTATTTATAGATGGGGTTGTAAGAGAAGTAAATGCGAGAGTCTTGGCAAGAGGCATGGAGTTAAAAGATAAAGAATCACACATAAAGTGGGAGTTGTCACAGTTGCTCTTTGCTGATGACACGGTGCTCTTTGGAGATTCTGAAGAGAAGTTGCAGAGATTGGTGGATGAATTTGGTAGGGTATGCAAAAGAAGAAAATTAAAAGTGAATACAGAAAAGAGTAAGGTTATAAGGAAAACAAAAAGATTAGGTGATGAAAGATTGGATATCAGACTGGAGGGAGAGGGTATGGATGAGGTGAATGTATTCAGATATTTGGGAGTGGACGTGTCAGCGGATGGGTCTATGAAAGATGAGGTGAATCATAGAATTGATGAGGGGAAAAGGGTGAGTGGTGCACTTAGGAGTCTGTGGAGACAAAGAACTTTGTCCTTGGAGGCAAAGAGGGGAATGTATGAGAGTATAGTTTTTACCAACGCTCTTATATGGTTATATGGGTGTGAAGCATGGGTGATGAATGTTGCAGCAAGGAGAAGGCTGGAGGCAGTGGAGATGTCATGTCTGAGGGCAATGTGTGGTGTGAATATAATGCAGAGAATTCGTAGTTTGGAAGTTAGGAGGAGGTGCGGGATTACCAAAACTGTTGTCCAGAGGGCTGAGGAAGGGTTGTTGAGGTGGTTCGGACATGTAGAGAGAATGGAGCAAAACAGAATGACTTCAAGAGTGTATCAGTCTGTAGTGGAAGGAAGGCGGGGTAGGGGTTGGCCTAGGAAAGGTTGGAGGGAGGGGGTAGAGGAGGTTTTGTGTGTGAGGGGCTTGGACTTCCTGCAGGCATGTGTGAGCTTGTTTGATAGGAGTGAATGGAGACAAATGGTTTTTAATACTTGACGTGCTGTTGGAGTGTGAGCAAAGTAACATTTATGAAGGGGTTCAGGGAAACCGGCAGGCCGGACTTGAGTCCTGGAGATGGGAAGTAGAGTGCCTGCACTCTGAAGGAGGGGTGTTAATGTTGCAGTTTAAAAACTGTAGTGTGAAGCACCCTTCTGGCAAGACAGTGATGGAGTGAATGATGGTGAAAGTTTTTCTTTTTCGGGCCACCCTGCCTTGGTGGGAATTGGCCAGTGTGATAATATAATAATAAATAAATAATTACTAAATATAAAAGGAGAAACTTTCGTTTTTCCTTTTGGGCCACCCCGCCTCGGTGGGATACGGCTGGTGTGTTGAAAGAAAGAATGATGATAATAATAATAATAATAATAATAATAATAATCATAATAATAATAATAATTAATAATAATAATAATAATAATAATAATAATAATAATAATAATAATAATAATAATAAAGATTACTAAAAAGAATAAGAAGAAAATTGTCAAAGTGGGAAGTCTGAATGTGCGTGAATGTTGTGCAAATGATAAGAAAGAGATGATTGTGGATGTTATGAATGAGAAGAAGCTGGATGTCCTGGCTTTAAGTGAAACAAAGCTGAAGGGGGTGGGAGAGTTTCAATGGAGAGGAATAAATGGGATTAGGTCAGGGGTTTCAAATAGAGTTAGAGCTAAAGAAGGAGTAGCAATAATGTTGAAGGATAAGCTATGGCAGGAAAAGAGGGACTACAAATGTATAAATTCAAGGATTATGTGGAGTAAAATAAAGATTGGATGTGAAAAGTGGGTTATAGTAAGCGTGTATGCACCTGGAGAAGAGAGAAGTGTAGAGGAGAGAGAGAGATTTTGGGAAATGTTGAGTGAATGCGTGGGGAGTTTTGAATCAAGTGTGAGAGTAATGGTGGTTGGGGATTTCAATGCTAAAGTGGGTAAAAATGTTGTGGAGGGAGTAGTAGGTAAATTTGGGGTGTCAGGGGTAAATGTAAATGGGGAGCCTTTAATTGAGCTATGTGTAGAAAGAGATTTGGTAATAAGTAATACATATTTTATGAAAAAGACGATAAATAAATATACAAGGTATGATGTAGCACGTAATGAAAGTAGTTTGTTAGATTATGTATTGGTGGATAAAAGGTTGATGGGTAGGCTCCAGGATGTACATGTTTATAGAGGGGCAACTGATATATCAGATCATTATTTAGTTATAGCTACAGTTAGAGTAAGAGGTAGATGGGAAAAGAGGAAGGTGGCAACAACAAGTAAGAGGGAGGTGAAAGTGTATAAACTAAGGGAGGAGGAAGTTCGGGTGAGATATAAGCGACTATTGGCAGAAAGGTGGGCTAGTGTAAAGATGAGTAGTGGGGGGGTTGAAGAGGGATGGAATAGTTTTAAAAATGCAGTATTAGAATGTGGGGCAGAAGTTTGTGGTTATAGGAGGGTGGGAGCAGGAGGAAAGAGGAGTGATTGGTGGAATGATAAAGTAAGGGGTGTGATAAAAGAGAAAAAGGTAGCTTATGAGAGGTTTTTACAAAGCAGAAGTGTTATAAGAAGAGCAGAGTATATGGAGAGTAAAAGAAAGGTGAAGAGAGTGGTGAGAGAGTGCAAAAGGAGAGCAGATGATAGAGTGGGAGAGGCACTGTCAAGAAATTTTAATGAAAATAAGAAAAATTTTGGAGTGAGTTAAACAAGTTAAGAAAGCCTAGGGAAAGTATGGATTTGTCAGTTAAAAACAGAGTAGGGAGTTAGTAGATGGGGAGAGGGAGGTATTAGGTAGATGGCGAGAATATTTTGAGGAACTTTTAAATGTTGAGGAAGAAAGGGAGGCGGTAATTTCATGCACTGGCCAGGGAGGTATACCATCTTTTAGGAGTGAAGAAGAGCAGAATGTAAGTGTGGTGGAGGTACGTGAGGCATTACGTAGAATGAAAGGGGGTAAAGCAGCTGGAACTGATGGGATCATGACAGAAATGTTAAAAGCAGGGGGGTATATAGTGTTGGAGCGGTTGGTACTTTTGTTTAATAAATGTATGAAAGAGGGGAAGGTACCTAGGGATTGGCAGAGAGCATGTATAGTCCCTTTATATAAAGGGAAAGGGGACAAAAGAGATTGCAAAAATTATAGAGGAATAAGTTTACTGAGTATACCAGGAAAAGTATACGGTAGGGTTGTAATTGAAAGAATTAGAGGTAAGACAGAATGTAGGATTGCGGATGAGCAGGGAGGTTTCAGAGTGGGTAGGGGATGTGTAGATCAAGTGTTTACATTGAAGCATATATGTGAACAGTATTTAGATAAAGGTAGGGAAGTTTTTATTGCATTTATGGATTTAGAAAAGGCATATGATAGAGTGGATAGAGGAGCAATGTGGCAGATGTTGCAAGTATATGGAATAGGTGGTAAGTTACTAAATGCTGTAAAGAGTTTTTATGAGGATAGTGAGGCTCAGGTTAGGGTGTGTAGAAGAGAGGGAGAATACTTCCCGGTAAAAGTAGGTCTTAGACAGGGATGTGTAATGTCACCATGGTTGTTTAATATATTTATAGATGGGGTTGTAAAAGAATAGGGTGTTCGGGAGAGGGGTGGGATTAAATTATGGGGAATCAAATTCAAAATGGGAATTGACACAGTTACTTTTTGCTGATGATACTGTGCTTATGGGAGATTCTAAAGAAAAATTGCAAAGGTTAGTGGATGAGTTTGGGAATGTGTGTAAAGGTAGAAAGTTGAAAGTGAACATAGAAAAGAGTAAGGTGATGAGAGTATCAAATGATTTAGATAAAGAAAAATTGGATATCAAATTGGGGAGGAGGAATATGGAAGAAGTAAATGTTTTCAGATACAGTAGACCCCCGCATAACGATCACCTCCGAATGCGACCAATTATGTAAGTGTATTTATGTAAGTGCGTTTGTACGTGTATGTTTGGGGGTCTGAAATGGACTAATCTACTTCACAACATTCCTTATGGGAACAAATTCGGTCAGTACTGGAACCTGAACATACTTCTGGAGTGAAAAAATATTGTTAACTGGGGGTCCACTGTACATGGGAGTTGACGTGTCGGCGGATGGATTTATGAAGGATGAGGTTAATCATAGAATTGATGAGGGAAAAAAGGTGAGTGGTGCGTTGAGGTATACGTGGAGTCAAAAAACGTTATCTATGGAGGCAAAGAAGGGAATGTATGAAAGTACGTATAGTAGTAACAACACTCTTATATGGATGTGAAGCTTGGGTGGTAAATGCAAGAGTGAGGAGACGGTTGGAGGCAGTGGAGATGTCCTGTCTAAGGGCAATGTGTGGTGTAAATATTATGCAGAAAATTCGGAGTGTGGAAATTAGGAAAAGGTGTGGAGTAATAAAAGCATTAGTCAGAGGGCAGAAGAGGGGTTGTTGAGGTGGTTTGGTCATTTAGAGAGAATGGATCAAAGTAGAATGACATGGAAAGCATATAAATCTACAGGGGAAGGAAGTAGGGGTAGGGGTCGTCCTCGAAAGGGTTGGAGAGAGGGGGTAAAGGAGGTTTTGTGGGCAAGGGGCTTGGACTTCCAGCAAGTGTGCATGAGCGTGTTAGATAGGAATGAATGGAGACGAATGATACTTGGGACCTGACGATCTGTTGGAGTGTGAGCAGGGTAACATTTAGGGAAGGGATTCAGGGAAACCGGTTATTTTCATATAGTCGGACTTGAGTCCTGGAAATGGGAAGTACAATGCCTGCACTTTAAAGGAGGGTTTTGGGATATTGGCAGTTTGGAGGGATATGTTGTGTATCTTTATACGTATATGCTTCTAAACTGTTGTATTCTGAGCACCTCTGCAAAAACAGTGATAATTTGTGAGTGTGGTGAAAGTGTTGAATGATGATGAAAGTATTTTCTTTTTGGGGATTTTCTTTCTTTTTTGGGTCACCCTGCCTCGGTGGGAGACGGCCGACTTGATGAAAAAAAAAAAAAAAAAAAAAAAAAAAAAAAAAAAATAAAAAAATAATAATAATAATAATAATAATAATAATAATAATAATAATAATAATAATAATAATAATAATAATAATAATAGTAGTAGTAGGTAGTAGGTTGGTAGACAGCAACCGCCCAGGGAGGTACTACCGTCCTTCCAAGTGAGTGTAAAACGAAAGCCTATACAGTGGACCCCCGGTTTACGATCAGCTCCGAATGTGACCAATTATGTATGTGTATTTATGTAAGTGCGTTTGTATGTGTATGTTTGGGGGTCTGAAATGGACTAATCTAATTCACAATATTCCTTATGGGAACAAATTCGGTCAGTACTGGCACCTGAACATACTTCTGGAATGAAATAATATCGTAAACCGGGGGTCCACTGCAATTGTTTTACATGATGGTAGGATTGCTGGTGTCCATTTTTCTGTCTCATAAACATGCAAGGTTTCAGGTATGTCTTGCTACTTCTACTTACACTTAGGTCACACTACACATACACGTACAAGCATACATATATATACAAACCCCTCTGGGTTTTCTTCTATTTTCTTGCTAGTTCTTGTTCTTGTTTATTTCCTCTTACCTCCATGGGGAAGTGGAATAGAATTCTTCCTCCGTAAGCCATGCGTGTTGTCAGAGGTGACTAAAATGCCGGGAGCAAGGGGCTAGTAACCCCTTTTCCTGTATAAATTACTAAATTTAAAAAGAAAAACTTTCGTTTGTTTTTTTAGGGCCACCCTGCCTTGGTGGGATGTGGCCAGTTTGTTGAAAAAAAAAATACACTACATTACTTACATTATACTATTCACTGATCTACTCCTACCTCACCTATGCTATTTGTGCCTGGGGATCCACAACAGCAACTCACCTAAAGCCAATAATAACCCAACAAAAAGCTGCAGTAAGAATTATCACGGAGTCTAATGCTACGCAACACCCCACCCCCCCACTCTTCAAAGACTTAAACTTACTGTACAAAACATTCACACCTACTACTGTGCAACCTATATTTACAGAACCATAAAATCTAATGTTAACCCTGAACTAAAACACTTTCTTGATAGTTGCAATAGGACCCATAGACACAACACCAGACAAAAAAATCTCTATGACATTCCTTGTGTCTGGCTAAATCTCCTCAAAAATTTGATGTACATAAAAGGGCCTAAAATCTGGAACTCCTGCCTGAAAACTCGAGAACTGCCAGCCATCCGGTCATCCATCCATCCATCCATTCTCGTTTTATACCACTACCAGTGGTATTAAAAATGAAAGGATGTTGCACAGATGTTGTATATGGGTTATTATCGAGGGTTTTGATATTTCCTTCACCGCTTGTGCCCGCATCCATCTCAAAGCCACTAAACTCTGGGTCAACATCACTTTCCCCTTAAAAGGGGAGTGTTAATATGACATGACATCAGTGAACCCCTAGTGTTTGCCATGCTATTTGCTCTAGCTGGGGCTCAATTGAACTGGTACTCCCACAAGGTACTAAGTGGTCCCAGATTTTTGTAATACTGCACACACCGAGTGTTAGCACCCATTCTATACTGACTAGACATCTCAGGCCAATCGTACCAAATTTGGAGGGAGGAGAAATAAAACGCTGATCTATGTTTGGAGTGCTAGCAGTAATAATGTAGATCTATGTTTAGACAGCTAAAGGGTTAACAATGGTGTTGAGTGAGGGTAGATTTGGGTGGGAGATGACAAAAGTCGTGTCGTCAGCAAAGAGAATAAGTGTAAGTTGTTGTGATATGCTTGGAAGATCGTTGATGTATAAAAGGAAAAGGAGGGGGCCAAGAACGCTTCCCTGTGTTACACCAGTGTCCATGGGTCTGGTTTAGGAGGTTGTGTCCTTGATAGAGACGTATTGCTTTCTATTAGTAAGATAGGACATGATGAATGCAAGTGCATGGCCTCTTATACCATAATGATCAAGCTTGAGGAGTAGGATGCTGTGACTTACTGTATCAAAAGCTTTCTTAAGGTCAATAAAGAATCCAAGCAAGTATTTGTTTTTTCCAGTGTTGTGTAAGTAGGTCTAGCATTTTTATTGTTGCGTCATTTGTGCTTTTGTTTCTCCTGAAGCCAAACTGATAGATGCTGAGGATGCTTTGTGATATTATGAAGGAATATAACCTACTGTGTACGAGCTTCTCAAAGATTTTGGAAAGTAAAGGCAAGTTCGATATTGGCCATAGGAAAGCACTGCTTTGGTAACAGAGTTGTGGATGAGTGGAACAAACTCCCAAGTAATGTAAATGAGGCTAAAATATTATGTAATTTTAAAAGTAGGTTAGACAAATACGTGAGTGGGTGTGAGTTGGACCTGACAGACTTGGGCTGGTGGGTCTGATGCACTGCCTTGTGGTTGTTAACCTTCAGTATAAACATTGTGGTTAATCTGTAGTACAAACACTGTGGTTAACCTCCAGTATAAACATTGTGTGATGTGTAAAAGTAGTGAAGACAAAATATAAATCATGGTTACCATAAAACGCACGTGACACTTGTGAAACTCCTCCACTTCCTTCATGCATAACGACTGAACAAAGTCATTTTTCTTGAAGCATGCAAACAAGATGGCCATTTCTTGAAGACAAGCAACACCTGCAATAAGAGATACAACACATGAGGTCTCCATTATTCTGCTTTACAGAGACATGTTTTTCTTATCCTCAGATAACTTAGGTACAGGAGGTGCCCGTTCGTATGTCTCAAAGGCTAACGACCCCAAACAGTAAGTGAAAATTGGCAGTGGGTGGAAAAGAGCAACTTATTCATTATCAAGTGTCTAAAATGCCTGATAATATGTTTATACTATCATATATTAGGAATAAAGTGCTCAATACACCTACCTTAAAAAAAATATAAATAAAATAAATACACAGTACATACAATACAGCAGGGCCCCACTTATACGGCGGGTTAGGTTTCAGGCTATCGCCGGAAAGCAGAACGCTATTTTTTCCATTTATAAATGCATATAAATGCCAGACAACAAGTTTGCATTAAATTATATTAAGTTAGTAATAGAACCAGGCATTAAAAAACACAAAAAGTAAAATACATACACAGTACATTCATTACTTATCTTAAAGTATTTGTAATCTTAATGTAGGGAGAGAGGTAAGTAGTAGTTATTTGTAGGAAGTCAGGTGCAGGTAGCCCTGGCTCCTTGTCTCATACTTAATATACAATATTTAAAACAGCCCAGAGAGTTAAAATATACATACAGTACACTCTTTATTTACTTTAAAATATGTGCAGTGTTAATGT